>NW_011365510.1:37044-46525 GCF_000735185.1 Notothenia coriiceps | reverse complement strand
AATATTACATTTTGTGAGGAAACTTTTCCACCAATGATTCCAATAAGTATTCCAAAATGTCACTTCAGGTTTACGAAAGTAACTGTAATCAGATTACTCGTTTTTCAAATGTAACGCCAGCTGAATACAGTTAGCATATTGTTGTATTCTGATTACGTAACGCCGTTACATGTATTCCGTTACAACCCAACACTGCTTCTAGGCTGCTGTCCCGCAGCTGCTGCCTCTCTGTTGGACTCTGTCGCAGCTGGGCTACTGCTGTGGTGCGGAGCGCATTAACCAGACTCTTCACAACGAAGGATCAGTTCTTCTTCAAGGTAGGGAAGGTTACGCAGTACGCAGTCTACTGACCCGCAGCTGCTGCCTCTCTGTTGGACTCCGGTACTGCACATTACTCATGAGATGTTGTAACAAAAAATGGGTGGGAGGCGAACGCAGTAACCACTCCGCCAACGCCACAGTCACCCTCGTTGTGAGGGCCGGATGAGAATCTCTGGCGGGCCGGATGTGGCCCGCGGGCCGCCAGTTGATGGTCACTGATCTATTTGAAAGAGAACTGTAGCCGATACGACCGTTATCGTCCTCGTGTGGCTGCAGCCTTAGAGTCTTCAGAAAGAATGCACGCACACGGCACTCACAAGTGACTATGGAGGGGACTGAGCTAAAAAGTCGGCTGCTTACACGGTGCTAACGGTTTACTTTGGCAACAAAGGCAAAAATAGATAAAACATTATAAGAATGATGTAAATTCGTATCTGTTGTATTGTTTTCACTTGTTGCAGTCAGTGTGTTGCGTGGAAATCAAAAATATACCTCATATTCTCGACAATTCAAAGCCATCTGCTGCCGTGAAACACTTTGGGTTATTTAACGTAACCTTGGTTCTTTGATAACAGAGTGAGGTGTTTCAAAATTCAAATGTCATGTTGACAAATGACGCATACAATTAAATATTACATTAGAGTTAAGGGGTTTGTGGTCTTCTGTTTTGAAGGACTGCAGATACATGAGGACAATTCTCAAGATCATTTCGGACAGCGTTAGTAAAGTCTCACAGATCAGTGATGCTTCTGGTGAAGAGACATGGTGTTGAAATGAGAGCAAAACAACCTACTTGAAGTGATCCATTTTCAAATCTCTGTACAAATATCAATATTTTGCATCCCCATTTGGTGCATGTGTGTTTTGGAGAGTGTGTGTATTGATAGAGTACATCCAGAAGGAAGACCTCGAGTGTAAGGGCCATAATTGACTGTGCGCAGGGGGAGGTAAATGGCCTCGTTGTATATCATCAGTCAGAGTGAGCCGGCAACGCTCAGGAGCTTCAGGCTTTCTTCTCATAAACACTATCTCAGGCCCGGGCACACAAATGGGTTTCCAGATAAGCCCAGCCCTGCTGAAATCCATTCAATGTATTTATGACACTGGGGGGACGCTGCTTTGGACAAGGCTGGGATGACCAGTGTGATCTGTGCTGCCCCCACACCTCTGAGGTACCAGAGCTGATGCTGTGTCAGTCTCTGCGCATGTGTCACTGCAAACAAAAAGCACCACCATTTTCTGGCAGGACTCCAGCACGCTTCATTACTATGCCAAGATTACCATTCATCCACAGCTGCAGAGAAAATTGTAAGAGCCAAGAAAGCTTTCAGGTCTGCTTAGTCTGGCCAGAAGAGGCTGAATGAGAGTCGAGGGTTATGCTCTGATCATCTTAAAAGGTATTTTTCATCTTATGGGGAAGGGTGAGATGTGAAAGAAAGGAACAAAATAAATAGGACGGAATGATGACAGTCTGGCGGTGCCACCTGTGTTTAGTGAGGCTGAACGGCCCACTGCGCTGCCATTTCTGTCTCCAAGAAGCAACAAAAGGTTCGCCTCTCTGGTGAGCCGTTCAGAACAGAAGACTTAGCATAATGTCTCTAAACGGCTGCCATTTAATCTCTTTTGTGGCGTTACTGCGTCTCAGATTATTCCCTGTCTGTTAACAGCTGATGGAGTGTTACCTGTTCTGAGCGGTGAAGGTCTCTCTCTGCGGGTGGAGGCCGCTGTACACCACTCGGATCAGATCATGTTGACAGAGGGCCCCCTCTGTTAATGCCATGGACCCCAGGCTAGAAGGCTAAAAACAAAAATAAAACAGTTTTAGTTTACATTTTAACTAATAAATAGCTAATAGATATTACCATGAAACTTCCACAGCAGATTGCTTACATACAGAAACGTTTAAAAAAGTTATTTGAGATGTCATGTACATTTACATATGCAAATGAGGCATGATCTTATTCCGCTGTGAATGCTAATTTGCATTTGTTTCCAGGATCGAAATCTGAACATTTGATAAAGCCAGGTACAAAAATCTTGAGTTATGGGTTTTGAGAGGGAAACATGGACAACCTTTTGTGTTACAAAACAGAAAAAAGTTTCAAAATAAACAGAAAATATGTTCAAAATAAGCAATTCCCCAATACATTTAGGAATAAAATGTTATATAAATCAGTTAATTCATGATATCTTAAAAGCATTTGTAAAAACCTTCAGATTATAGACGGGAATGAAACTGGAAAGTTGTCGCCTGTCTCCCATTAATTAAACACTTGTCCACTGTGGTGGCTCTTACAACATGCTACTAAATTGACGATGATGATGTTGCGATTGTAATGTGGAGCAAACAAGCTGTTGTGCCCATCAAGTTGTTGATTGACAAACGGGGGCCTCTGCTTTGCTCAGATGGAAAACTGCTGTGATTAGTGTTCAGATTTCATTACAGACGATTGATATTACAACTGGACCTCCGCCAAACTCTCTCTCCCCTGAGAGCATTAACTGGCAGCGCCTGATTGCTTTCTGGTCGCCCTATTTATTGGTTCTAAAGTTGGGATTTGTATCCATGTTCAGCGAGAAACTGCTGACTGCACAACTTTGCCACTAAAAGTTACGTGTTGCATTTCTCCCTGTATCTTCTACACAGCCCTTCATGATACATTAAGCTTAAAATGTTCCTTTCAACCATTTCATCCGTGTTTCTATTTGAGTCCCTCCACTACCTTCTGTGCACCTATTCTGACAGGTTAGGGTGTCCGGCAGTGTTTTATAGTTGAAGTGAGACACCTCACCTGAGATAAAGATAACCTCCCCTAACACCATAAAGGTCATTCACTTTCATGAAATAAAACATTAACCTTTTGTGGTGTAAATGTCAAGGTGTTACTTCAAACATCACATGGTGAACCTTTAATAAGTCAGGCACTCGTTTCAGCTGTCACTACCTGATCTGTGATGCTATTAAAAAAATGATACAACAGATATGTAGTGAGAGCAAGAAGAAAAGCGTCTGCACTGTATGAAAGCAGGAAGTTCCACTGGTTGTCTAATTAGCTTAGCTACAGTATTTGTGTTTTAAAACATATTTCTAATGTGTTTCTTTAGCTCAATCGGAACAATCAAACAGAGCAAATAAAGTTGATAGAGAATAAGCAAATCCTTTTTAAACCCTGTATTTTATTAAAAACAAATAAAGGGGAAAGTACTGTAGCACAAGTAACGACTGAAACAGTGACAAATAACTGTTAATGTCAAAGTGAGAATATGCTACATGACCAATCTATTCTGATGGCGTGCGGAACAAAAGTCACCCCTAAACCGACTTGATATTCTGTCATACGTATCTTGGGTGATGCCTATTGGTGATGGAGGGGGGGCTGGATTCATTCAAAAAGAGAGACTGGGGAGCATGCTAATGCTGGAGGTCTGGGGAAAAGGCCCTGTGATGCGTTGAGCCGTACTACAGCCTGGGAAGCTTGATGTGACTCACACACGCACCAAGACCTCCCCTCACCCGCCTCCATGCTTTCTTCATTCTCACAGCATGGAGGGAAGAGCCTCTCAAGCTTGTAATTACAGCGATGAATCGCCCTCAGCATGCGCCACACACTGTAGACCCATCGACACTCACGAGCACACTCACAAGCACCTACTGACGGCTGTCATACTGCATGAATAAATATTGTTTGCTCTGTTTTGTGTTGCAGAAAAAACCCTAGAGACTAGCCAAACACTGCTTCTCTCTGCCCTCAGTAAAATATTCTAGGTCAGCAGTTCCTGTTAAACAACTTCCTAGTGAAATCCAGGTCAACACAACAGTCAATACTGTGACCTGTTTTAGCAGACAGGTTACTAACGATGGATAGAAGTTTAAAGTCAGCTTATTTTAAAGCAACAGAAGAACCTGCCTAGACCTTGTATGCCTGCCCACATTTTCATGCTAAATATTTTCAAAATCAGACTGGTGGATAACAAAACTAAGAGAGTTCAGTCCTTCTGAGAGACTTCAGGTGATAGTTAGTCAAAACTAATAATTACCCTCAGGCTGAACATCCTAAGAAAGAGCAAAAATAAATGGGACAATCTTACTCAAAAAGTGATTCATAGTGAACCTTTTGCTGTACACGATAAGTGAGCTGAGGAGGCTTTGTTCAGTGTCTTCTGACACCTTTAAACACACAGATGGATAAGCCCTGAAGGTGAGGTTAATGAAAATGGACCTCCTGTAGCATTTGACACTGAGGAGTTGTCATCTCCCAAACAGCCACTTAAATAAATCTCTATAACAGTCAGCGGGAAAAATGCATAGACAGAGAGAAGGAGACGGATCAGCAAAAGAGGACGAGAAGGGCAAGAACAGTGAAAGTAAATAGTAGAGTGGTGCTGTATATACGAAAAATAATTCATAGGCGGGAGCCCCACCTCATGGTAAATCGATGGTTTGGACAGAGATGGGATTGTGAAGGAGAGGAGCCTGCTGTTGCCCTCTTTGTCAACGATCTCCTGCAAAACAAAAAACAGAAGAAAAAAAAAGACAGAAAAAATTGTTATTACAGGAAAAGAGAATTGTTTTAAACAGTGTTATGCTTGATTTTTATCTATATTCAGCTTTCAATTCTGTTTGCAAATCTTTTACCCAGATAAGCCCTTCATTGGGCGAAAGCATTTGGCAGCATACGGATGACTGTACCGTCCCCCGACTCTCACGCTGTTGGTGTAAGACTGGGACGTGTTATTGACTGACAGATTAAATGTCACTGCCAGCACCATCACCACTCAATTCCAATTGTGATACATAGCCCAAAGATGAATGAGTCCATGAACATGATGCCGTTTCTAAAAGTAATGACTGATTATCTGAACCAGTCGCAGCCGCAGTGGAAGCGATAATGAAGTCCATTCACAGAGACGTTGAGATGAGCATTCTTCATTTGCCAAAAAGCACTTGTTATTCCTACTTTGCTCTGTAAACCAATTACGCGCCGTCGAGGAAGATTCAAGAGGTGTGTAAGAGTCATTATCAAAGTAATTGTTTTTACAACATGTTAGCCTAGTGGAAAACTGATTGGGGGACCTAGGCTGTTTTCATTACGCTAGCTTGTGCTTCTTCACGTCCTCTCTCCACCCTGGAAATCGTCTCCACTCTGCAATCGTGGAGGATCTTCAAATCCCTTAAATGCACCTTGAGGAGACGTGGAGCGAGGAGACTTCTAGAGGCGCTTAGAGCAACTTAACACAGGAGCATCCTAAGTAGAAGTCTTTGTGAAGTGGTGTGACATATACATGACAAACCTCTAGGTGACACAAAGCTGTGCCGCCATAAGAAACCGACGTCTCTTAAGACCGACGCTACTAAAGCAGAAATCTCTTTCACATTCCTCAATGGGAGACGTGAGGAAGAGATGCGAGAAAAGCGCAGAGACACATTAGCATATTAAAAAAGGAACCCATTGAAGTTTAAGTGTGTAAAAATCCTGGGTATTATTTGTATAATCCATGTATTATGTGGTAGAGTTTATGTTGTATCATTAAATATGGATGAATGTGCTTTTACTGCAACATTTTCTGTCAAAGTGGTCAGGTTCTTTTTCCCTGGCTTAGTAAATGAATGCAAATAAAAAGCCAAAAAAGCAAGTTGACTCTTCAAAGCATCCATAACTTGGGTTACCAAACAAGTATTTTTCAATTGTATTCCCCAACGTTAGGCCTTGTCCTGCCCTTCACTGGCCAGAAGTATATCTCTGAATATCTAATGGACCTGCTGAGAGCAGAGCTGTTTGTCAGAGCAGAGTCACCAATGAACATAGGAGAAACGTCTATGTACAGGGCAGCAGAGTGTGTGAGTGTGGAGTTGTATGGAGGAATAAATTATGCATGGATATACCTTCAATGGTGTTGGCTGACATGGAGCTCTTCCTATTGATATCTCTAGCTCTTAGCCCATTTCCCTAAGGGTGTTTCCTGGTGATGCAATCTATCCTGGGTCTGTCCATTAACCGGAGATTTCCCTGTAGATTGTGTTTAATGGCAACAGGCGTACTGCCTCGCTAATGTTTCACCTGTATTATTAAGTCCAAAGAGATAACCAAATATCAACACAGAGCCTTTCACAGCTATCTTCAAAGTTATAGAAACAAATGTGATTGGATACGGTTGAAAGAAAAGATGAGCCTTTCATCTAAAAATATCACATCTACCTGTGTTCATCCATATTCACCAGTGGAAAAATAATGGCATATTATTTCATCAAAGTCAGATACTGAGGCTCACTAATGACTAAATAAGTGGAATTAGGAATAAAAATAAGGGTTTCTTTAAACTTTCTTTGTAGATCGACAATATAACAGCAACAGTATCCTGGTGAGACAGCATCATGTATTCGAAGAGTTCATTTCAACAGCGGGAACTATGACACTGTGGGTATCCCTGCTGATGGAGATGATGGTGATAACAATGAAGTGTTACTCTGTCAGGGTCGTTTACAGGGCATCATCCCTCAAGCTGCAGGGACTCAGAGTTCCTCTAAGGCAGTCTTGACCTTGACCACAACTGCCCAATTCTTCTCGCTTTGAGGGCCAAAACTGAAACTTAATGGCTAGCCGAAAGCAATAAATAATCCAAATGTGTTGTGTGCCACTACCTCTCCTTACCTCACTTGTGCCAAACGGACTTCCTGAACAAAGTATTACTCTGGATGTTCTTGCTCAGACTATTAGACAAGTCATCATTTTGCGATACTTTAAATGTAGAGCTTTTTTAACCTAACAACAAACAAAACAACAGCAATTTATGTTATAACTGTTTAAAATGAGACATTCACAATTACATGTCTTTCAACCAAGAACATCTGCCAGGGCAAATTGAACCTTAGGGGCTTAACTTTGGCAGTCCTGACCAGCTGTAGATGAAGTCTAAAAGCCACTTCTACTAGCTTTTCTGACTCTTTCTTAGTAATTGTTAATAGACTAGAGAAAAGAGTGTTGATGCATAATAGCCCACATAAGATCCTCGGTAAGCTAGCATTGTGCTAAGTGAACACACTGCTAGAAGGTTTTGCCAGTGCTTCCCCGCACACTTCTACAGACACCCACCAGGTTATAAATGCCCAGGAGGAGGGCCTCGATGCAGCCGTTGCTCTGGCGGTCCCGGCTCGCCGTGATGCGCAGATAGACCCACACCAGCTCGGGGAGGAACTGCAGGGTGAAGCGGCGCAGGCGGTCCTCAGAGCTCCGGTACAGCTCGAACAGCTGGTGGCACACCGGCTCCATCAGCTGGAATGTAGGAGGGGACATAAGGAATGCAAATCAGTACGAAGTGTCAGACTCTCGTGGAATTAAGGTACATTTACATGTTACTATGCCAGAGATAGAAAATAAAATAAAATGAAAAACAAGATGGAAGAGGAGGCTGAAAGTACATTTGTATTAAATCGACTAATGCCTTTTCCCCCTAGATTAACAATAATAATCACCTGGGCTATAAAATGAGAGAAAATGGTGAAAAATATCAGTCTCAAATGTCTTTAAATGTCTTGTTGTGTCAGTCCAGTCAGATATTCAGTTTAACATGATACAAAACTGAGAAAATGAAATAAAAAATGAAATAAAACATATTTGAGAGGCTAGATACATTATTTTCAAACAGCTCTTCATGTTACCACAGTTTACCACGGAGCCTCAGTTTCCCCGCTGCGAGGCCCTGGTGCTCGCAGTTCACGCGCGTGCTCCACTAAAACCCCCCCGCTCATCGCGTCCAAATCGTGCATGTTCCGTGTTGTCCTGTGGCAGGCACCTTCGATGTCGGGGAAAAGATCTTCAATACTCCGAAAATAATCCCACCAGACTCCTTTGCCCCTCCAACAGAGGGATGTCCTTGTCCTTTTTCGTTTTTCGTCATTTCAAGCGATAAAAACTCTATCTTCTCTCGAATTATTAATATTTGTGGACACCCTCGGCTCGAGTTCAGGGCGTCCCGAGCTGAATAAGGGCGTCAAATGACGGCAAAGACGGCCCCCTGGCGGAAACGCAAGCTCCAAATATCAAAAATAAATGGCTTATAATAAAACATGAATGAATGTCATCTTGACTAAAGCACTGAAGGCACGGTGGGATGGACTGATGGAGGGAAAGTTTTGCTGCGGGTCAAAAGTGGAGGCGTGTAGGAGCAGAGGGGATAAATCACTACAATGGAAGTCTGGTCAGATGTTCTCTCGGGGGAGCCAGCTGAGCCAATGTGTTTATACTGCTCAGGGGTCAGTGAAGAGAGTGCCCACACAGCACTACTGTCAGTGTGTGTGTGTGTGTGTGTGTGTGTGTGTGTGTGTGTGTGTGTGTGTGTGTGTGTGTGTGTGTGTGTGTGTGTGTGTGTGTGTGTGTGTGTGTGTGTGTGTCCGACTCTGGGAGTGTCAACTTATTAATTAGACCCTCCAGAAAAACGCGGGCTAAATTCCTTGATTATGCGGGCTAAACATGCGGGGTTTTTATGTGATTTTATGCGGTGAAATTGCGAAATATGCGGGAAGTTGCTAAATATGCTAAATATGAGGGGAAAAAGAATAAAAAATGTTTTAAATATTGGGCTCTTATTTATTCTCTCTCACACACAACCTGCCACTAACGTTAAACCGCTTTACTATTCAATTAAACACATTCAATGTTTATTTATTGTAAAAGCAATTGGGCTTTTTTTCTACACACACACACACCCCACACACACAAATACGCACACACGCACACACGCACACACACACACTTCTCCGCCTCATTCCGTTTTCATTTACTCGTTCGTTATCTGACCAGCTTCAATCTTGTAGGCTACTCACTTCGTTTCTTGTAGCCCTCGAAAGGGTTTTGGAGGTTGATGCCTCGGTGAACGTGAGTTGTTTGGCTTTCTTGTCCTCAGCAGCAGAAAGCATTTTCGAATGTTTGAATGAATCAAAGTGGGTCGTCCCCGTCGATTTTCTCTTATGCTCCAACACACAGTTGCACGGGGTGCAGAATAGTTTCCCCCCACTTTTTGCCCGGTCTTTAGTAGAAATGTTCGTCGGTAAATGAGATGGATTAGATTTTTTCTTCTTGGTGATAGCTCCACACGTTCACTCTATACAGTGTTGTTTACATTCTGTGATGCGCGAGCTGATGACGTCACGTCAAGACGAGTT
>NW_011365510.1:13892-36999 GCF_000735185.1 Notothenia coriiceps | reverse complement strand
GTAGGGGGCACATTTTGGTCCGGCTCCCGAAAATAAATCTTTAGTGAAAAGTCACATAAAGGCCGGGACGGGGGAGCGTGCTTTCTGGAGACCTGTAAATAAATTCCTTTTTTTGTTTTTTTCCATACGTCCGAAGAAACAAGGGAAAATGCTTTCTATGTTTGGTTTACTTTTGGTCATGTGTGTAAGGACAGATATTTACTTCAGACGAACTTATGTCTTACACTCATTTTACGCGTGAATAAAGGTGGAATTGTATTATTTTTTATTACGAGAAAATTTGTATTTTTACTAACGAACGAATGCTGGTGACGTCAAAAAGCCACACCGACTTCAATTCAGTGAACTTCAACGTAAGGGTCCTGTGTACCTCGTGACCACCGAAGGTTCACCGTCGTACTTCCCTTCACACTACACTATTAAATGACATTGTACTAACGTCCGCAATTTCCTACCGAAGAACAACAGACATAAACTCTTCAGGTGGTTAACCGACGTCCGGAGTTAGATCTTCTGTTTAAGTTAACCTATTCAAATAGAAATTTACACAAAAGTGGAAATCAACAGGGGAAGAAAAAAGTTCCCTTCACCTTTCGTCCAGTAATTTATATTTTCGAGGAAAACTAACCTTATGTAGAAGGAGGAAGAAATTCTAGGTAAAAAAAATAAAATTAAAGACCGACAAAATGCCCCCAGTTTTTTATAATAAATACTTAATTTATTTTGTTGCCAATTTAAGAATGAACAGGTAATGTAGGGGATGTATTAAGAGAACAAACTGCACTTTTTAAGTGTTTTTAACTTATCGTTAGAAATAAAAGAGAGAGCCGGAGAGACAGTCTTTAATGTCCTATTTTGATAAGACTAGTTTTCCAATTTTTGGTTTATTTAGAAAGATATTGATCCATAACTCAAACACAAGCGATGTCTCTCAACAACCATAGTTAGGTAGACGAGGAGGTTCAGCCTTATTTGCCTGCTGGTTGAATGCTATATTCTGTAGTGCAGAGAGACGGGAGTCAGAGGCGGTGTGTCAAAAGACAAAGCTAGTCTTTTATTCAACATGGAACAGCATGTAAACAAACTCAAGCCCGGGGAAACTCACTGGGTGTTTCTCAATCTCGATTACGCTTGCTTGGTAGCACATGTCTTCCGAGTCACTTGCTCCAGAAGCGAGGCAAGAATACTTCCTGGCATTCGGAAAATAAAGAGTGGAACAGGCGAGCAAGTGTGCGTCATATGAGAGGCCCCGCCTTACATTTGAAATGAATTTTGAAATTGGTCCATGCGCAAAGCATTGTGGGGATTTTAAGACTGTACAGCCTCGAAATTTCTCCAAACGAAGTACGCCGGGCTCGGTAGAATTCCAAGCATGCTTGACATTGGAACAGTCCTTCGGCGGTACTCGATGACGTAGTATGCTTGAAATAGTGGCTCTGGAGCAGCTTTACTCGAGATTGAGAAACACCCCCTGACCGGAAAATGGAAGTTCGCCTAAACTAAAATGTCTGTGCGGAACAATACCCCCACCCATAGTTCCGTGGGTAAATGATGTCAACCCACCACACAAGCCCCCCCAGAATTCACCCATAGTCAAAATCCTTTCGTCGGGGAGGAAGGACCACCCGACCCAGGCGAGTAAAGGCCCGGACACACCAAGACGATTTCGGCCGTCGATAGATGTCGATAGATGTCTGGCCGTCGATGAGCGTCCTGTTGCCCTACTCAGATTGGTGTGTCCCGCACCGTTGTGTCTTTTCGGCCGTGCCGACACCTTCCGCAACAAGTTGAATCGGTGGAGCTGTCGGCAAAATAAATCACTCTGATTGGCTGTTCAGCTTAGCGAATCAGTGCATGAGAAGCGAGGTACGCAAACAAACGATTAAGAAGGCACACACAGACGGCTATTATTTTTCATTTTTA
Organism: Notothenia coriiceps; assembly: GCF_000735185.1. Taxonomy (NCBI): domain Eukaryota; kingdom Metazoa; phylum Chordata; class Actinopteri; order Perciformes; family Nototheniidae; genus Notothenia; species Notothenia coriiceps. The sequence goes on along the minus strand of NW_011365510.1, from coordinate 35,076 downwards.
TCTATCTGCTTCCACAAGCAACCGTCCAANGATGTCGATAGATGTCTGGCCGTCGATGAGCGTCCTGTCGCCCCACTCAGATTGGTGTGTCCCGCACCGTTGTGTCTTTTAGGCCGTGCCGACACCTTCCGCCCCCGATTCTATATGTTGAATCGGTAGGCTGTCGGCAAAATAAATAACTCTGATTGGCTGTTCAGCTTCGCGAATCAGTGCATGAGAAGCGAGGCACACACAGACGGCTATTATTTTTCATTTTCATCTATCTGCTTCCACAAGCAACAGTCCAAGGGCTGATACCGCCAGTACCGCACTAAACATGTTTTCGATGGACGAGTGAAAATGGAACGCACACGCTATTTGTTGTTTGTACACAGGGCCGGACTGGGACAATAAGTCAGGCCGGGAATTATACACCCAGCCAGGCCACNCCTCCACCCCTTTTCACCTCCTGTCCCTCTGAATCCAGGGTCAAGCTAAAGGCCCAGACACCCCAAGCTGACACCAAAGAACACATCCCGACGGAACACGACTATTGTGTCGCCTCACGTCTCCTGCGTCTTGGCCAAAAAGTCGCACCGAACACACCGCAAAGACTTCAGCCGACGGCCAAGTAGCACGTGAGTGGCAATAACTCTCCATACCAGCAGGCGGCGGTAGTGTGTATTCGTCCTTCAAAAGAGGCAACCGGAAGACAGAGAAGAAGAACAGACTGCGTGATATGTACAAACAGGCCCGGACTGGCCATCGGGAGGACCGGGAGGTTTCCCGATGGCCTGGCCTGCTAACTGGCCTGAGGCCTGAGGATTCTTTTTTTTATGTATGTATTGTGAACGCAACGCTGCGCAAATGTTGGTCTGACTCTGCCTCACAGAGGGTGACCGGCTGTCTACATGATGTGGCCTGCCGACATGGCCACTTTCATACAGATCATACACTAAAGCCCTCGATTGGCCTCTGTGTGTCATTCAAGCTCGGGAGGGTGTGTGTTAGTGTATGTGTGGCGCGAGCGAGCGAGAGAGAAAGTGCGCGCACCGGTTACGTGTATCGTTGTTAGCATCTGGTGCTAGCTAGCTGCGCTAACGGATATAAGGAGCTTTTTCAACAACAAGGTGGAGGAGAGTCCTCTCCTGTCAGACTGAGAGACTGATAACTACAGCTCAGGTGAGGTAAAGGACTCTCTGAGTAGCCTCTCTCTTGAGACCCTCATCTGGGTCTCAAACGGTTTGGTCACCCTTTACACTATGTAAACACATATTTCCATTTGAGGGGGGAGTGATTAGTAAAATATGCATGAATAATAATTAAAAAACGTTAACTAGGTGAAAAAAGTTTAGAGGGCTATCACTATGGGCAGCAACGCTGTAAACATTGACAAATAAATCCAGCAAAATGTTACAAAAAACTGGTTGTGGCCTGGCTGGGTGTATAATTCCCGGCCTGTCCCAGTCCGGCCCTGTGTATAAACAACAAATAGCGTGTGCGTTCCATTTTCACTCGTCCATCGAAAACNTGTGTGTGTGTGTGTGTGTGTGTGTGTCACAATAAATAATTTTGTTGGACGGTGCCGACAATATTATCGTTTATCGCAATAATTTCCACGAACATTTATCGTCCAACAAAATTATTTATTGTGACACACACACACACACACACACACACACACACACACACACACACACACACACACACACACACACACACACACACACACACACACACACACACACACACCACTTGTCCTACCGTTAATGGGATTGTGCAGCCAGATCGACAACACTAATGGAATTTAGATCCCTGGTTGCTTGACACCCAAATTCAACCATGAAGAAGCGGGAAAAAACTGGGGGTGGGGGGTGTGGGGGTTGTAAGGCACCAACTGTATAATTAGAATGAAATGAAAGTCCCGTCTCATTGAGTGCCTTGGGCCTTTGCTCAAAAAGTACCTCATTAGGTCCTTTAAAGAGAAAATACAGGTTTAGCCATGCTGGTTTTGAAGACATTTAAAAACAGTGAGGTGCTTGTGAGTTGCAGCACAGCTAAAATAAATAAATGTGACCTACTGTGTGTTTATAAAGTTTCTGTTTCTGCATCTATGACTATGCACATAACTTCTAGTGTGTGCAGCAGATGTTTCAGTCTCTCCCTGTGTAAAGTGGAGCTGGCAGACACAGTTTTGTGTGCGTTTTATTCTCACTGCCAACTAAGACAAATTATACTGTGTGAGTCATGGAGCAAAAGAAAACAGCCATACTTGGAATATTTGATTTCCGTGTCTCACTATGGACACTTCCATGTAGTACACTATCTACGCACTTAACTAGTGCATGCGTTTCAGGAAGTGTTGTCTTAAATCCAACAAGCCTGATGTGTCCACACACCACTGCTTTTTGCCATACCGGTCAGTGTGAATGCATTTATGCACTCAAAATAACAAGTGTTAGTATGGAAGAACACAAATTGTGACACAGTTTACAGTAGGAGTGGGGGTTCTCTCACCTCATTGTTGGGGTCCTGGATGACTCTGTAGAGGGCCAACACCAGGGACTTCTTCAGATGAAGGCTGCCGGCGTAGCTGGGGATGCGGTTTTCTGGTAGGGACTGAAGTGAGGAGAGACAAAGGTTTGATGAGCAACTGCACGCACATTTCTTTATTAGTAGTTGTATAGGATTCAAGGCATTGTTATAATACAATTGCAAAGTATCAAGCATGTTTTGGGTTCCATGTTCCAATGTTCACATATTTCTCAACCAGCAGCTGCCCAAATAAATGATCTTTTTAATTATTTTTGAAACCACAGGTTAACTCATTTTTTGTCACTCTCCATCCACATCTAAAATGGCACAAATTCATACCCTTGCATTTTCACCTCATTCAAAATGAAAGATGTCCACAATAACATTAAGGTTGATTTTGGCCTTTTCAAATGTTCCAGTAAACCAGCATGCACTGAAACAGTGACCCTGAAACCGAAGCAGCTACATTGAATTCACTCATCATTCAATTGTATTATTTACACTGTGTGCTTTTTCTATTGTGACATGTCAATAAATCTTGAGGAAAAAGGCCTTTTTTCTCAAGTAGTTTTAAAAAGCACTGTGGAGAAAACACTGACTGGGCAATCCAGTGTGCGAGGTTGAGTGAAATCGGATAAAATAAATGACGAAATAACTCTTTGAAGGAACTGAACAACCCAGAGTGATGATATCTGACAGGCTCAGAACATCCTGCGGAGAAATACTTGAAATGGTCAAGACTGTGTGTTTGTGTGCAGATGACAGCAGGCAGAGATATCCTCTCCGGCCTAAGTATGGTCATTTTGAGGGCAGAACACAGTGTGCCCGGCCTGCACCAACTCACGCAATGAGTCATACCAATCCATTCCTTCACTCACCATGGTCATACTCCCTTGTTTCTCTCTCACTATTTGGTGCCCTCGCTGCATTACACATACATTCCTTCTTTTCTGGCTTGCCTTTCCATAGCACTCCCTAAATCTCATACAGATCATTTGGAATGGTCAACGCACAGATGCCTTTTTTAGTATGTTGTCATGCTTATGGAACAGACTGACTTAAAGAAGAAACATTTCCAATATTGTTAAGAGTTATTCTTTAGATTTGTTGTGTTTTAAAAGTATCCTGAATAGTAAGTTGTAACCGTTTCATTTTTGGCAAGGTAACAGATTGCAACAGATTGCAGATTAAAATATATTTTTAGACCCAACTATACTGGGTGTATAGCTGAAGCTAACACGGTGTTCCCAGAGAGCATTACACAAGATTGTTATCTTAAATTACACCAGGAAGTCAGCTTAATTAATTAAGATAAGAATTAGGAACTAACGAGCTACTGTGCCACTGTACTGAGCTATTTATAGTTTTGTTTTTCTTGGAAATAATGATATTTGTTATATAAATGAATACATCCTTATACAATACTTTTGAGAGAAAATCTCAGAATGACTCACAAATTAACCGCTGTAGGAGCAATCGTCTTTTAAGATTTCACCGTAACTATTTTAACCTTAAACTCCATCTTGCATGTTTCAGACTAAGCAGACTAAGCACAATTTAACTTGAGTGCAGCTGAACTTAAATCTACATTCCAATGAGCTTTACACAATATTTGCAGACATGACCTTGTTTCACATTCAGACATTAAAAAAGCAAACCACTAACAGAAGGAAAACTGTGTTACCATGTATACATTTTAGATATGGGTAAGTGAAGTTCACTATTTTTTGATTTTCAACAGCTCTAAGCCTGAGAGAATGTTACATGGAACTAGTGTTTAAACACTTAAGCTTAAACAGTTTGTGTAGGTTCAAAGAATAAGGAAACTAAAGGATAAGTGCGATCTGAATAGTTGTAAACACAAGTTTAGGTGAAGGCATGTTGTGTTGGATGTTTTGTGTTACATAAATCCTTCAGGAACAGTTTACAAGTTGAGCTTGATTCAGTTCGCAATGATAGAAGTATCCTGACTCCTCACTGTCCTTATTGCCCACAATTCTTGCTTGCATCACTACAATTACAAAAGACTGAAATGCTGAAGAGGTGACATGGGCGAAGTAGCACGCTCAACACTCATCGCAGTAGTTATTACACCCACAGCATGTGATTTCTCAGTAGTAAAAAAAGATGACCTCTAGAACAACATTTCAACAAGAGAGGAGAGCCTTTTACCTTGAATTCTGAGAGCCATTCTTCGACAACACCGCGCTCTGGACCCAGCATCTTCCTCAGAGACCCCCCCCCCGGCTGCCTGGTGGACACAGAGGAAAGAAAAGGAGAACAGATATTTGAGACATGGGTGGGGGCAAAGTGGAAGCAACGCAAACAGTTCGAGGAAGAGAACAAGGAGAAAAATTACGACTTCCTCAGATCATATTTGCTTGCAATAACATATGGTCATATCCAATAAGGGGTACACGCCCTTGTTTTTCACATTCGTGCACATTTTCCATTTTCAAAATATGTATTTTATATTACAGCAAACCATTTGCCAAAGATAATGTTTGAAACATTTGTTTTAGTTTCTTTAATCTGCTTGAACCTTAAACATTGCGATTATGCCCTTTAACCAGTAGGCTAGCAGCGCTCCCAGGATAAAACATTTACATTGTAAAATATATAAAAATCAGTCTTGCAATGTTTACAAAAGTGAAACAAAGATTGTGTATCGGCCCCATTATTCAGATTCCCTGCTTAACATTTTTAACAAGTTTTATTAAAATCTCTCAAATACTTTGTTGGTAATTCTTCAGACACAGGACAAAATTACAAAATAAGAAGAGAACAAGCCTAAATAAAAGCATAACCTCCTTGGCAGAGTGTGTACTTTTGAAAATAGATGGATAATCTGTTTAATAGCTTGCAAGTTGATATAAATAAAGAGCGTTTCAGTGATTGGTCTTCTAAAGTTAGTTGCTGTAAATGGGATACAACATGACGAATGCCTCTGGGGGGAAGCCATGATGCTGACTACACTGTTACATCAGGAGCCACCTAGGTGCCCTCTCCTGTCACTGTTGATCAGAGCTGCTTTGAACATGAGCCAATCCAGACGGGCAGTCAAACAGGCTTTCCCTGCACCACGAAAACCAGGTGCATAAGATAGAGACTTTTTTGGTCCTCAGCCTGAGTGAATTGTTATGAAATCATGTGCAACTGAAAGTTAACCTTAAGGGCAGCTTAACTCTGATCTAACTAGCACAGGTGTTGGAAAACAAAGCCTTAAACACTCAATAAAAGCCTACTTAAATTAAAACAGAAAGTTAGGGATCTCATCATCTGAATTTCCTTAGGTGTTCAGACAGCACTTTGAGAACTGCCAACAATAAAAAGCCATATTTTCTTCCGACTTCATGCTATGGAAAATATATTCACTTTGATTATTACATTTTAGAGTTAGGGTATAGCTTAAAATAAATGCCAAAATAATTTCACACTATTTGACAACCTTTACTTTAGATTGTGACACAGCTACCATAGTTTAGCTGGTGTAGCCTTTAAGAAGCGCAACAAAAGTCTGATATCTGCAATAACACTGTGGTGACCTGTGTCATGGTCACACAGGAGCCTTTCTCAAACACAAGCTTACGGTTCCCATAAACATGCATCCCATTCCTAACCTATACTCTTGTGATTGAGGAAATGATTGAAGACCTGCTACAGTTGATGCAACAGAGCTGCAGCCTTTGCTCCTAGAAGAGACTGTGTGGCTCTGTTGGTGTGGTTTTGAGTTGATGGGATTAAGGATTAGGACTAACTCAATATATCCTCATTTCAAAGAGGGAAGATCCCATTTACCGACAGCAACAGCCTCTGCTGGCTGATTTAAAAGTTTTCCTTACACTTTAGACGATTCCATTTGTGTTAGTGTTTTTGAAATGAGGATATTAACTAAAAGCAAATGTCTCCGCACTGTTATTTTAAATAGAGATCATAATCTAAGATGTGACAACAGATGTCCTCCTCCCCCGGCCCTGTATTTCCTTCTTTGACACCAAATGTGCTCCCACAGCGTGTGACAAGTGACAGCAGAGGCTTGTAAATAAACTTAATGCAGCTGAATCTGGGTCATTGTCCTTGGTTTACTTCCTGACACATACATAACTGAATAAAATCAGACCCCAGACATTTTTTTACATTTATGAAAATGTTCAGATTCAAGGGGAGAAAATGTGGTGCACAAATGTAGGAATATTCATACACATACTTTGTCAGAAATTAGATGTATACAATATTACACAATGTTCCTTTCTGTACAGTAAGTCATAAACCATGTAAACTGTGTGCACAGTACTAAGGCTCCCTCCCACAGTACACCATAATGTTGACACATCCTTGTTTAATTGTATTTGGTACGCCCAAATCATCACAGGCCAGGACATTTGCACAAGCTCTAGGCTTCTCTGAATCTACATTACGTTTCTGACAGTTTTTATACTGCAACACAAGATATGCAAATGTCTTTTTCTGGCAAAAAAAAGTCTGATGATGAAATTCAAAGCATGAAAAGTACAAGTGTTCACTTACTGAAAAGATTAGAGCTCCAGACACAATTTAGTTAAATGTATGTCACATGTAATTACATGTTGTTAAAGGGGTTTGTTGAATACAAGATTCTGAATTTCAGATTGCTGCTAAGGATGCAGTTCTTACATTAGACTACCAAAATCATTTCTAAATCAATATTTTGAAGAATTACAATTACTTTCTAGCAAAAGTCAAATCAATGATTTCTTAGGTAAGACGCCATGAAATAAGCAGCATTATGTGAAGCGTAATTTTCCCAAAATGGTCTCTCACTCAACCTGTTGGCATTCATTTCGCAAAAATAATCCGCTCGCTAGACATGATGCCTTATATATCACACTACCTGACAAAACAGCAATTTAAATCTAAATTGATTTATTTCCATAGTGTTTTGCAGAGACTAAAGTATTTTAAAAAGTATCCCTGAGTTACTTCATTCAGAAGAAAATTATACATGGACTACCCACGGTACCATGAAACAGTTTTAAGGCACTTCAGCTTCAAACCAGTATTTAAAGTTACAATTAAAGCAAATCCAACATAAAACGATGCACTGCTCCCTGAGTGGTGCGGATAAGCCTGAACATGTTACAAAACAGGCTTCGAGGAGCCAACTATCCGATTCGCTGTGAGGCTGGATGAGACAGATCACGTTTGCCGCTCAGAGCAGATGACGATCTGAACGAGTCAAATACTTTTGTGCGAGCACTCGCTTTAAATCTGAGTGTGAGAATTGAAAGGCTCTATTTAGTAAGCTGGTTCAGCTCTTCATGAAAGGCTGACTCAGTCTTTTCCTCCGGCTTGTCAAACTGTCAAAATCACACTGAAGTGAAATTCTCCGTCGTCAGGGCAGGCTTAACAGTTACCATGGGAACTGCATTAAAATGACTTTCAGGCAATGGCAAATATTCACCAAAAATAAATGTCCCTTACGTAATATATAGAGTGGTTCTCATGTATATAAAACTGCAAGTGTCATGTCAAAGATGAGTTCATTCAATTCAAATCGGAGAATATAAAACATTAAACGTGAAAGAAAACATGTTTTATTTTACTATATTATTTTATATTTGTACTGACTGATTGGGGCATTGAATACTTAATTCAGTATTTCACATGTTAGAAAGTTACATTTCTTCCCCAAAAAAACATGTTTGTTGTTATCCTTCATATTTCCGTAGCAACATTAGGCTAAAATTGTTAAAGATAATGCTAATAGTTTGACATTGTTGCTTTTTTTTAGATTAATTGCAAAAAGAAAACACATAACAGTACAACGTAAAAAAAAGAGGTAAGAACACGAGATTAACTGTAATAAAAACATCAGTATATGCAGGATTAAGAGATTAATAACACCCATCCATGAGATCAGCAACAACAGTCGCTCACCTCAGTGTCCCAGAACTCAGATCTCCACTGGGAGAAGCGAATGGTTCCCCACAGCGTCACACATCTGTCAATCACCGACGCTCATCTGCAACACAAGGAATAAATCCTCCGTTAATGAACAAACTACCACAGGTTAGGTAAAAAATCACGTCAAACTATAATTAGAATTAACTCATAGAGCTTTGTTACACAACATTTTGACAGTTTTTGGATTCAAACATTTGAAATATTCCTTCCCTTATCTTATAGTAACATTTGATATCTTCAGGATCATAACTGTTGGTTTGACAAAACAAGGCAGTCTTGATGACATCACCTCGAGCGTCAGGAAATAGCGACGAGCATTTCTGACATTTTTCTAAATCAAATGGCATATTCATAAAAAATGTATATACTCGTTTTTTGCATCCTTTTGTTCTGTAGTGTATCTTAGAGTGGATTAAAACATGATAGAAGACTTTAGGAAAATTATTTTGGCATTACTCTACAAACGTACATGACAATGAATCAGGCAACACAACAGCAGCAAAAACACAGAGACTTTGGAAAACAAGAGGGAGCTGCTCCAACTTCACAAGCCTCCTCTACAATCTGCACACTTTAACATTAAAGAGCATCAGCAAGGAAGCCCAACTATGCATTCAGGGCAAAGAACATATATTCAGTTGTTCAACAAATGCTTTTCGAAGGTTATTTAGAGGCACGAGGAGTGAATTCCCAAGTGTCCTATTGTTGCATAGCAACAGTCAGCTGTCCAAGTTGTTTTCAACAGCTAAAAATGCATATTGATGATGCACACCCATAGAATTGACTGTACAGCCCCAAAAGAAGAGTCTGCAGAGAGCTGGCTAGGGTCTCCCTCCCGGTGCCACATCACTGAGCTCTCCATCTGATGCTGAGCCCTTCCAGCTCAGCCTTGTGTTAATCTGAAGGACTCTCAGATTAGCAATTAATCACAAGAACTAAAGGAAATGACCATGCAGCAGTCCCATCCATCTGGAGTGATGTGTATGAAGAAGGTATTTATTTTCCTTTGCCAGATAAGGCGTACTCATTCTGTATGACTCATAACAGCAAAGGGTAACAGTGGCGCCAGGTCGAGTGAATACAGCAAAGGGGGTACGAGGGATGACTAATACAACACAAACAAAACATATATCTCATATTTGATGACAACATATTCTAGTTAAATTATTGGTGGGAATATATTTTGAGTTCTTTAGGACAATAAACTACCAAAATGACCAAATAAATGTAATCAACCTAATTTGAGCTGTAAATCTGACTTAAAGGCTTGCAGCTTTGTACATACTGTTTATGTTGACACCATCTCAACCCTTATAGACCATCTCTGGGTTTATTAGGCCATTGTGGCCGATGTTGCAAATCAATACGAGGAGCTGTTTCATGGCGATAGTTAATCTTCATGTCATTAGAGCATCATATAATGTACTTTGATTTATCAGGCATTTCACTTGCTAAATTTGTCCGAAACAGACAATACAATTGGTTATTGTATTCAAACACAATCCTCCATTTATTTTCCAGAAAATGAATTGACAGTATCACAAAATATGGATATTTAATATAACAAATAGCTTATAACTGGATAGATGATCAAATGGATAACGACAACACTAACTCAAACAGTTGTAAGGTTATAGAAGTCCGACAGCATTTCTTAGACGCCTCAAAAGGAATTTGATGAATTGTATAAATTTATTGCATTGTAAGAAAGAACATGCGTTCCTGCCTTAGAGCTTTTCTCACCATACAGATGCAACCCAAGCGCCTCAGTATGAATACAACTGCTGTAAGAAGAACAGGACACATTAACCTAGCTAAGACAGAGTAAAAGGAATAATTAAAATGCTGTCCTCCCCTTTGGTTAAAACAACCCATAATGATCTGGAACTGAACTCTGGGACTACACGGTTTCATTCATTTCTATATTTCACCCAGTCTTTTGCGTTTCCAGCAACAACAGTTCTCCCCAGCCAACCGTCAGTGTTTGCTAAATATGTCATACAAGTAATGAGGCTTGGCGAATGTTCCTTCTAGGAGTTGTTCTTCCTCTGCAGGACCTGCTTATTGTCCTGTGGTGGGGCTCACAATGGAAGAGTGCAAACCCATCCTGTTTACAACACTTCAAACCCCAAATCACAATGACATTGCTAAACACCCTGCTTAACAGCGCACAAGGTTGAAACAAAGCCAATAAGTTACTTTGTATTTAGTTTCCACACAGAGCAGTTTACACGATATGTTCCAATGTGAATTTGCAGTTAGATGGATGAATATATACCAGTGTGTGTGTGTCGACCCATGTAGTAGATTGATATTTCACTGAATAAGGGACATGATCGTGGCATTAGGGGAAAGGCTTGGGGATTACCAAAGCCATTGGGAATTCACGTTCCGAGCACCAAGTACTATAGACATCAAATTGAATTTAACATCGAATGTGTACTAAAACCCAAACATGACAACCTCAGAGGCGCTAAGGATTGGTAGGCAGCACTGTTAGGGCTGAACGATTAATCGATTTTAAATCGAAATCGCGATTTTAAATGATGCAATTATCTTTATTTTTTTTGTTCTTCTTGTGTGTCAGTCATCCACACCAATCAGAAGTGCTGTGCTCCACATGTACCAATCATTGTTAACCAATCAAAAGTGGCCCATGATAGAAGGTGATAGACAGATTGACCCAATCCAAGTATTTTTGAAATACTTTTCCAAATGGCTTCCAATGGAGCTTTCCTAGATGGTTTGGTGAAACAAACCATCTGAGTCAGGTTAGTAATGCTCCATCACATGTTTTACATCGAGTACAGGGTGAATCTTAAACTGAAGCTTGACTTTAAAAACCCAACGGAAGTTTAATGTAAATGTAGTTCTTTCACTCATAGCTCGGGCTGCGGGGGTGCTAGAGACAGGAGCATGTTGATGCAACCTTCCTAGCCGGAGATATGGCCGCATTTTACAATAAACTTCCGTTGGGTCGCTTAAAAACAAATATCGAATCGAATCGCAATATCTGTCAGAAAAATCGCAATTAGATTATTTCCCCAAATTGTGCAGCCCTAAGCACCATCATTAAAATTCATAACAGATTTCTGTTCATGGAAATCAATCCAATAGCTCAATCAATAAAGATTTTTCAGAATGGACCATAGTAGACCGACCATCAGGCTGTCCAACAAACATTGCCATTCTTAACAGCCAAGCCGCTAGCGTATCTAAAATCAAAAATGTGACACCCACTACAGATGCAACGACTGCAATTATCCTCAGATTTTACTGGCACAGAATCAGCTATGTCTTAGACTGTTTGAATTGTTGGTCATGGTCCACCAAGCTGAAAATTGGCCGATTATTGTCACTGGCCAATCTATGCATTGCATCAGTTATGTAATGCTATACAGTGCTACATGTTGTTCTAACTGCCCTTATAGGGAAAGGGCAAAAACAATGCTCACTTTTATATACTGGAGTCTGGACCCTCAGCTGTCTCATGACTCAAAAGGGACTCGAGTCGTTAGCTAAACTGGTAAATGAAAAATCCCTTTATTCAATCATTCAAGCCAAAGCTGGTTTGAGCAGGAATGTTGTGTGTTTCCCGTGACTTTACCCAGTCCTCTTCTGTGCCAGAGCCAGGACACAGGACTAACAACAGCTACAGCATTAAGTGGCAGGATCAAGCACAACTGTTAAGCATGTTGATAAAAGATCCCATTAGCAACAATGCACAACATAAACCATGCAGCCTTAGCCCACAAGCCCTCCCTTAATAAGTGACTGGAGCCTTATTTCAAGTACTGAATGGAGGTCTCCCTCAAACACCTAACAATGCTCATCATTCACTACAGGCGGATGAATCATACGAGTAACAGGGACTAAGTGACTCATTAAACCAATGTAAACATGCACAAGGTTACAGCCCTGCAAAGTACAGAAAACCACTCCTAAAAAATGCCGCCCTGAGGACAGAGGGAAGAGACAGCCATGGATGATTAACACACTAATGTAGATTCTAACTAAAGTAAATAAAATGATTATCACTGAGTTTGTATTCGTTTTTCGGGACACGATTTTCTATTTTCCCTGTCATCGCTCATTTTAATGGTGTTGAAAATAACCTCTTTAAAAACGACTAAATGATCTGACACAATTAAGATTTATTCAACAAGAGGAAACGTTTATTTTCCCACAAAGTCAACAACTTTAACCACATGCGTCAGTTTCAAACATGAGTCTGCAAGTGAATGTGAATTCATCAGAGAGGGGCACATTTGGGTACATTTGCAAGAAAAAATGAATGTGTTGTGTCGTCATCAATATTAATATAATAGCAAATGCTGCAGTAGCATTAGTCAGCGGGTGTGATGATAACTGGGTGCGATATTTTTTAGCATGACGTGTAAAGAAATGTCCTAAACGTGCCAAATACAGTGTCTGTGTGCTGCAGATATCCAACCAAGAGGTGTGATCGCGACTAGCTTTTCTCTGCAGCCGCACAGCTGAATAAGCTTTGCATTTTCATGTGTTGTTTGTTTAGTTATCAAATCAACCACTTGTGATAAAAACTGATATCCACTCACAATTATTTATAAGTTAACTAGTCAAACAGAATTGAACTAATGTGCTATACGGTTAGCGAGAGATTTTGGCTGAAGGGAAACAAGGGAACAATATGATTTCAGTCACTGTGTTACTTCAGAAAAGCATGAAGGGCCGGTGCACATTCTCTTTATTTGCTTTTTATACTGTTTGGACAGTACCAGGTGCAGAAACAACACATGGTAAACAAAGGAATAAGAAAATCAGTCTGGCCTGTAGACGAGTTTGGTTGTCAAAAATCTAAATCAATTTCTTTATGGCCAAAGAACAGAATAGGTTAAAACACTGGTTGCAGTAGAAAGATATTTTTGTATAGGTTTCCAAACAAAGAAGTCTCCTAGAGGGCTGCTTTCCTTTCTTTACTGTAACACAACAAGTGATCATATGTTTCTCGGATGTGGATTCAAACCACAAGATGAAGAAAAACTAAACCAACCTAAATCAAACTACAGCAATGTAATCCAAAGTGTGTGGAACACACACTTGTGTGGAACACACACTTTGGATGGATCACATGGAACATGTGATGATGATAATGAAAATGTTGCGTCTTTTGACCTTCCTTAAAAACCAAACAGGGAGACTCCAAATATTTTGTATCATGGGTTTGTAAGTGTCTGTCTCAACTTCTCCTCTCTGCCCAAAATGAGCAGTGCCTGGTTTCAACTGACCAACTCTGGGGATTCTTCAAGGACAGTTGAGCTCAGTCAGCCATGAATTATTGAGCTTAAGCAAACTCTGTGCCCGTTCTGTTCGGACATTGTCCTTATTCCGTCAACTGTGTTTGCTGTGACCATGACAAACTAAATATCCAACAATGATGGTATGACAATGTATCTATCTTTGTAGGTCAACGGTCTGTGTTTATCCACTAAAGTGGGATCACAGGGTCAAACAAAGACCAGGATGTAGTCAGTGTCTTGCTCAAAGACACCTAAGCAGCAAAGACGCATGTCATTACAGGGCTTGTGTTTCTTGCTAAAATATATCAACGTGCGGTTTTAATACAGCCTTCACACTTATTTTGAGATTTAAATACATCATAGTTTCCTAAATTAGGGCCATTTAGCCGCTCCAATCAGACATTAGATTAGAGAAATAGTAAAACCAAGGTGAGTCTACAGTAGGGCTGCACGATTTGGAGAAATAATCAAATTGCGATTTTTCTGACAAATATTCTTCTTCTTTCGTGTAACGTCAGAGGTCCAACTCGGTGTTGTGTAGCCATGCCCGCATCTATGGTCCTACGTCGAAGACGCTGGCTTCCGAGGGTGGTCTATATAAAGGGCAGGTGGTTATTATATGTTCAATTCCACCTCTGAGGACCTCTCCAGAGATGCATGGTTGGCGGCTGCTTGGAGGCAGGAGTGGGAGCTAGCCGGGCCCTCCCGCATCCATCGCTACATCTGGGACCCAGGAGATGGCGCCATAGGAGGAGACGACCTACCACGCCGGCAATGGACCACACTAAACAGTCTACGAACTGGGGTCGGTCGCTTCAAAACATCAATGAAGAAGTGGGGCCTGGCAGACAGTGCTGCATGCGAGTGCGGTGACCCTGAACAGACTGCCGAACATGACATATTACGATTGCGATTCGATTTGCGATATTTGTTTTTAATCGACCCAACGGAAGTTTATTATAAAATGCGGCCATATCTCTGGCTAGGAAGGTCGTATCAACGTGCTCCCGTCTCTAGCACCCCCGCACCCCGAGCTACGAGTGAAAGAACTAAACTTAAATGAAACTTCCGTTGTGTTGCTTTAAAGTCAAGCTTCAGTTTAAGATTCCCCCTGTACTAGATGTAAAACATGTGATGGAGCATTACTAACCTGACTCAGATGGTTTGTTTCACCAAACCATCGAGGAAAGCTCCATTGGAAGCCATTTGGAAAAGTATTTCAAAAATACTTGGCAGGTGATTGGATCAATCTGTCTATCACCTTCTATCATGGGCCACTTCTGATTGGTTAACAATGACTGGTACATGTGGAGCACAGCACTTCTGATTGGTGTGGATGACTGACATACGAGAAAAAAAAACAAAACAAAAAAACTAAAGAAATCGCAGGCGTTGAGATTTGATAATTGCATAATCTCAAATCGATTTCGATTTAAAATCGATTAATCGTTCAGCCCTAGTCTACAGAAACTTAAAAGTAAGGTTAACAAGAATCTGGGGCACGTTCATGACCACTGGGATTTTTCTTTCAGTCTGCTGATTTCCACCCAAATGCAAAACTAAGCACAAAAACACAGATATGCATGTGTTATTTTTGTTCCTCTGACCAAGAATTACACATTTGGTTTGACACGGTCACAAGGGAATTTTAGTCATCCTCTGTGGTGCGTGTGTGTTTGCAGGTGGCCATTACTCATGAAACACACAAGCCTACGACACACACTTTATCCAGGCACTTTCCCCTAGGTAGAGGGATTAACAGCTAATACCTGCCCACAGTGAACCGGTCGGCTGTTATCTCCATTCCGTGCCTCTCTCTTTCGTAACAAGGACGAGCCACTCACAGAGGAGCTGGCTGCCTGCAGAGGAATATAATTGGGTTTATTAATAGCAAATACAGCACTGGAAAATGACTGCTATTGCCTAGTTTTCTATACAGAGCAATGACCGTAGAACATTTTAAAGATAGTGAGGCTGACAAAGGTACACACCATGGTCAGATGCCATCAAACAGAAATGTTTTTTGGTGAGTAAAGGTCACAAACCTGCAGGTGACAGTGAATTCAGTCTATGTGATCCTGTGCAAATCAATAGTTCTGCCCCTAGGAAACGTGGACATTCATGGAAAATACACACTACAGGTAATCATACAGACAGAAAGAAAGGGATGGGTGCTAAGAATAGAGGAGAGTGAAAGATTTGCAACATTTTCCCCCCCCCCATCCAATCTTCATCTCTCATAGGCCAGGCGAGGGGAACTGAGGCGTACGCACATCCGGGGCTAAAATTAGCTCTGCTGCAGCTGCAGGGCCAGACGTGTTGGGATGGGCCTGTGTTGAAACTGAGCACACACACACACACACACACACACACACACACACACACACACACACACACACACACACACACACACACACACACACACACACACACACACACACACACACACACACACACACACACACACACACACACACACACACACACTGATTATACAGGGTGAGCCACAACACACAACAGCACAGGTGAATGCCAAAAGCATCCTGCCTCCTTCCTCTCTGCTCCTCACACCGAGGCATACAAATGCTTCCAATGCAAATGTGTCCCACGATACAGGATAAACACATGTCCTCCAGAGTGCCACACACCAACTTCACTCGACTTATAACAGCCACTGGCATGTTCTGTATCTCAAGCATTTAGTTTGTGATGTTATCAAGTATGGCATACAATGGCTTTTGTCTACAACGCCCCATTATCTTCAGACAAGTAACATAATAGCAAGCATTCCGGATGAAATGCAAGTGCTGTGGCTGTAGTGTCTTGGCTTTCATTACAAAATAAATAACAACACCATTCTATTGTTGGTGTAGTATTGGTAGTATAAAGTTGAGAGTTGTTTTGGATTTATGATGTGCAATACAAAACATTTGCCAATAATTGTCAATAGATGTCGATAGATTTCTGGCCGTCGATGAGCGTCCTGTTGCCCTACTCAGATTGGTGTGTCCCGCACCGTTGTGTCTTTTCGGCCGTGCCGACACCTTCCGCAACAAGTTGAATCGGTGGAGCTGTCGGCAAAATAAATCACTCTGATTGGCTGTTCAGCTTAGCGAATCAGTGCATGAGAAGCGAGGTACGCAAACAAACGATTAAGAAGGCACACACAGACGGCTATTATCTTTCATTTTCATCTATCTGCCCGCACTAAACATGTTTTAGATGGACGAGAGTGAAAACGCACACGCTATTTGTTGTTTGTATATATTACCCAGTCTGTCTTCCAGTTGCCTATTTTGAATGGTGAATACACACTACCGCCGCCTGCTGGTATGGAAGATAGAAGATTCAACTTATTGTCATTACGTAGTAAAGGCACTATGTAAGGTAATGTATGGAGAGTTATTACCACTCACGCATGCGCTGTTCGTATGTGCTACTTGGCCGTCGGCTGAAGTCTTTGCGGTGTGTTTCAGTGCGACTGTTGGCCAAGACGCAGGAGACGTGAGGCAACACAACAGTTGTGTTCCGTCGGGACGTGTTCTTTGGTGTCAGCTTGGTGTGTCTGGGCCTTTATGTATATAAGAAGGAGTAAACATGAGACACACCTTATCGTTATTATGATTTTCGAATTTAGCACAACACTTGCTCCTCAAAGTATTCCATAGTGATTAACAAACATTTGTCTCAATGTGTCAACTTAACATCACAAGTTTTACAACTGGGACTTATAGCAGGGCCATGGTACTGCTTTTCATTGGTTTGTTCAGGTTTACATATTAAACACAACAGCTATTAGGTAAAAGGGGGTTGCCTTTTATGAAAGCCTGGGCAAGTTCACTGACAGTTCAAACTGCAGACACATGACAGTATTTAGCACGCCTGCTGACATGGTGCGTGGTGTGCGGGGGAGCAGCCGAGTGTTTAACTTTACTCCAGAGAAACATGGGAAAATGCTTTACTGCCAAATAAGCTGCTTGGCAGTCCTTTAACAATAGGCCACCTTGAGCCTTTGTGACATGCCAAGACCACTGAACGGCCCACCGGCCTGAGATCACAGCCTGCATAGTGGGGGGCTGAAAACCAGCTGAACATATGGAAACCAGAGAGCTTGGCCTTTCAATTTCTTCACAACCTAGAGACTCATAATGATTGTTAAATCTAATTGTTTCCTACACTGTGAAAAACAATAATGAGGGATACAATTTGGCACCATCAACTCCACTGCAGCAGTCGCAAAATTAATTTTACAAGCAGAACAATGACAGATTTGCCAAGTTAATAAGTATAAGCCCATGCCAGAATTTTACTGGCCAAGTATTTTGAGGACCTAGACACTTCAAAAATGTTGTTACGCAAAGCAAAATGCTCCTTTTCTGAGTATTAACTGTCAATATTTAATCAGTGGAAATCCTTCCTCCATTCATACTGATCAAACCTCAGCAGACTGGCAGCATTAGCAGCTTGGCCTCAAAAAGTGTAAGGGAATACTTTTGTTAACAGGTGCCTCATTCTCCCGTAAACATATCTCACAGCTTGATCCAGCAAAAGTCCCCACTTTCCTTCAACGTCTTTCCCATCATATCACAACAACAAATAACTGGCAATAATTCAAAGGCTCCCTGAGTCAACCGGGCTTTGGCATCTGTTCAACTTCAGACAGGCGCTGAGTCGTGACCGGCAAGCTGAGCGGGAGAGCAGAGAGCCGATCGAAGGGAAGGCCGAGCCCAGCAGAAAACAGTAGCTCTGAGGCGCTCATGCCATGTAATCTTGACTAAAACAAACTGTCCATGTTGCCATAAGTAACTGATGCACAGCTTGGGTTTCCCCACTGACATCCAGTACAACCGGGGAAAAGTTCAGGGGCCTTTTGGTTTCATGAGAAATTGTGTTTCAGGTCAACAGCATATATGTCTTTTCCTTTCAGTATAAGCTGCTATTAGCATATTGTACTCTGTGCAAGGCAGTTATAACTGTAGGTTGGGATAAGTCTAAACAAAGTGACTTTTCAAGATACTTTTTGGCTTATTCTTTGTAAGAGTCATTGCTAAAATAGAATATAATATCACTGTGCCACAGCAAGAGGCTTCCAAAGAAACAAATCCAAACAGTCTTTTTATTCATTTGGCAAAAAAGTAAGGGTGTTGTTGTTCTTGTTCATCTTAGCCGTCTACAAAGCAGCTGGGTTTGTCCTACATCAGCCAAAAATGTCAAACATTCACCGGCTATAGCTTCTCATGTAAGGATTTGCTGCTTTCTATCACTGTAAAGGAAATACTTGGGGTTCGGTCCTGCTGGTTAGAAATCGTGACTTATTATAAAGGTTACTGACAGTCTGCAACATCAGCAGTCAAAACAATTCCATCAACTCTGACAAGAATAGCTATTCTATATGTACCTGTCAAAAGGTTGACTCCAGGAGGCCAGCTGTTTTTGGCTGTCCAGAAGTGTTTTAATGATCGCATCTACCACATTTTGAAAAAAAGAGAAACTTGTGTAGACTGATTCAAGCTATCTATTTGTGTTTGTTGACAAAGTATTATCTGGTGAACAGATTCTGCCTCGTTCCATCTGTGTCTGTGGGAGAGCTAATGCCAACTAGCCAGCTGTCTGCAGGTATTAGGCAACTGTCTTGTCAAGAAACCCAAACAGCAGGAGATGAATAAGAATGTAAATGTTGTTTTCTCTTTTGAAACTGCACTTGAAATGTTTGGCTCTATGAAACCTGATGTACTTACAGTGGGGCAAAAAAGTCAGCCACCAATTGTGCAAGTTCTCCCACTTAAAAAGATGAGAGAGGCCTGTAATTTTCATCCTACAGTAGGTATACCTCAACTATGAGAGACAAAATGAGAAAAAAAAAATCCAGAAAATCACATTGTCTGATTTTTAAAGAATTTATTTGCAAATGATGATGGAAAATAAGTATTTGGTCAATAACAAAAGTTCATCTCAATACTTTGTTATATACCCTTTGTTGGCAATGACAGAGGTCAAACGTTTTCTGTAAGTCTTCACAAGGTTTTTACACACTGTTGCTGGTATTTTGGCCCATTCCTCCATGCAGATCTCCTCTAGAGCAGTGATGTTTTGGGGCTGTCGCTGGGCAACACGGACTTTCAACTCCCTCCAAAGATTTTATATGGGGTTGAGATCTGGAGACTGGCTAGGCCACTCCAGGACCTTGAAATGTTTCTTACAAAGCCACTCCTTCGTTGCCCGGGCGGTGTGTTTGGGATCATTGTCATGCTGAAAGACCCAGCCACGTTTCATCTTCAAATGCCCTTGCTGATGGAAGGAGTTTGTCACTCAAAATCTCACGATACATGGCCCCATTCATTCTTTCCTTTACACGGATCAGTCGTCCTGGTCCCTTTGCAGAAAAACAGCCCCAAAGTATGATGTTTCCACCCCCATGTTTCACAGTAGGTATGGTGTTCTTTGGATGCAACCAGCATTCTTTCTCCTCCAAACACGTCTAGTTGAGTTTTTACCAAAAAGTTATATTTTGGTTTCATCTGACCATATGACATTCTCCCAATCCTCTTCTGGATCATCTAAATTCTCTCTAGCAAACTTCAGACGGGCCTGGACATGTACTGGCTTAAGCAGGTCGATTACTGCTAGTTGTGAATGTAACGGTTAAATCGACTGCGAAAATAGGTTTCGGCTGAAAATGTTTATTATGTTCCAACTGGTCCTTCTAATGTTTGGACTTCTTTGTCTAAGTAGATGTCACCCCGTTTTTTTCATAAATCAGTCGGTGGTTAACACGATCAAGAAGGGGGTTTGAATGTTTTTTATGACTCTCTCCGGATTCATATGGAGTTGATACTCTCTGTCTTAAATCTTTTTTTTTTAGGTCTTTTAGTGACAGACTAAAAATTTTCTTAAATAAACGTTTAAAACCGAGTGGATGTTTGTTTTGTTTCTAAAGACCGGAGAGTGTCTGGACATTGAAGAAGAAATTCTTCGGAGGAGCACAGGAGGTGAAAAGATATGACATAAATTCCCGTGGACAACTTGAGCAATAGTCATATTTTCTGTGGACAGATGTTGAGTTTGTCAGTTGTGAGGCGTTTGAGGTGAATACGTTCTGGTTTCTTCGACAGTAATTCCTGTGGTCTTTGTTTTAACATCTGGACGTGGTCCGACCTTCTGACTTAGACGTTGATTCCATTCGTCGAACCACACTTCTTTAGTTGACAACCCTCGTAATAATTTCTTTTACTTCGTATGTCTGGTGACTTATTCAGAGGGAGCTAGACCCGTGCGTTCTAGAGTGGGGCACCGCCAGTTTTACTAGTGTTCTTGCCACTCGTTTTTAGGTCTTGGTGTGCCCCCTTGGATCAGTTACTGGAAGGTCTTTCTGCGACCCTGTTTCGATTGTTTTTCTATGGTAGTCATTGTGTGTGCGGCGGTCCGCTGAGTTTAGGAACGTCACGGTC
>NW_011365510.1:2127-10325 GCF_000735185.1 Notothenia coriiceps | reverse complement strand
GGAACTAAATGATGCAGGTCTCCCTTGTAAATGAGATCGATGATCTCAAGGGACCAATCTGTCTAAATAAAGGTTTGAAATGAAATGAAATGAAGAACTGTTGCTGTAAACGGTAAAATCCCACAACAATATTCATTATTTGGGAGAAAGAGAAGACCAATCAGTAGGAAATGTGGATTGGATTGAATTGTATAAAAAGCTTGGAAAAATAATTTTTTGTACAAAAAGATGGAAAAAGCTAACCTAAAAAATAAAACAACACAAGTGCAAATTGTGCTTTTTGTCTATAATGTTTGATTAGATTACTATTGCACCTCTTTCTCTTCTGATTCGTGGATTGTTCAGAGTTTCACCTGTATTTCATTCTGGTGTGTTTCCCCGTTACAATAGAAGACAAGAATATTACTACTATTTTTCTTGGCTAGTGCGTGATTACATATCTTAATGTGGTCGTTGTTTTAAGGCAATGACGTCAAAACAAAACAACAGACATGTAAAAAAGATCCTGAAAATAAGTTTGGTAAAACTTAATATTAAAGTCCACGTATTCACCACCAACTAGTTGTTAATTAACATACTTATTAGCAGTATATTGGCTCTTTATTAGTCATTATAAAACACTTATTAAAGCCTTATTCTACAAGTAATAAGCCATTAGGAGCAATTTGGTGTGTCTTGCCCAGAGACACAACGACATGCTGCCTGCAGTGGGGTTTGAACCTGTGACCCCCTGATCCGAACACCAACGCACTACCCACTGCGCCACACGCCTCTAGTTGAGAGCTTTTCCTCAATAACCCTCTAATTAGTGCTTATTTATTGTAAGTAAGGACGTTGTTGTACATGAGTCTGAATATGCTCAATATGGCCCTAATAAGGCAGTAGTACCGTAAGAATAGAAATTCTCCCATAATAACACTTAACAAATATGATTCTTACGTAACAAGACATGAAACTATTAGTGTTAATTGTGTCAAAATAACTCAAAACATGTTCACTATTTTAAAGTGAAGTCTTGTTCATAACCAATAAGCTGGTAGTTTGTCTCTAATATGTTAATTAACAACTAGTTGATGGTGAATGAGTCAGTGTATCTTAATATAAAGTGTTACCATAAGTTTTAAATGTAAAAAATAATACATTCGGTGCAATGCCAAGCCTTCTTCTCAGGGTACNGTGTGCCTTGGCAGAATAAGCTGGTAGTTTGTCTCTAATATGTTAATTAACAACTAGTTGATGGTGAATGAGTCAGTGTATCTTAATATAAAGTGTTACCATAAGTTTTAAATGTGAAAAATAATACATTCGGTGCAATGCCAAGCCCTCTTCTCAGGGTACACCTTATTCCAGAGTCTGTAGATGAGTACAAACTCAGGAATGTTACTTATCGTGAAAAACCAGAGTGTCTCCTCATTGTTCGCAGACGTAACGCAGAAACTCAGACAGAAACACGACATTTTGGCTGCAAACGAAAAAAACATGCTTAACGTGACGGGAGGTGGTCATCAATGCCGGTCAAAACACATGAGGGGAAGTGTGTGTGTGTGTGGGTGTGTGTGTGTGTGTGTGTGTGTGTGTGTGTGTGTGTGTGTGTGTGTGTGTGTGTGTGTGTGTGTGTGTGTGTGTGTGTGTGTGTGTGTGTGTGTGTGTGTGTGTGTGTGGTGTGTGTGTGTGTGTGTGTGTGTGTGTGTGTGTGTGTGTGTGTGTGTGTGTGTGTGTGTGTGTGTGTGTGTGTGTGTGTGTGTGTGTGTGTGTGTGTGTAACCTGACAGAAACAGGGTGTGGCTGTAGATGTTTAATTGTTTTATTATAAGAAAGTATTACTGGGTTAAGCTGCTGGATTGTAAAGGATGTCGGCTTATCAAATGGTATTGAGATGCATCATGGGAAGTTTAGGATAAAGTGTTGTTTTAGATTAACCAATGCTACGGACTGAAAATTAATTACTTTCGTTTTTATGTCAGTTTCAGCAACTTAGAGAAACCTATACCGCTTTTTTGACCTACTTTAAAATAGGTGAACATGAGACAAAGTGCAGATCTACCTAAGAGAGGATCTCAGTGTTTACATGAAGTGGAAATCTGGATATCATCTCAGTCTGAGCTGCTTTGATTTTGACTAACTTACTACATTTGAAAATGACCATTAAATCCTCTCTGAAGTGTGTGCATAGCTTACAAGAGGCAACCAACTCACAAAGGTGTCATTTGAGAAAGAAAAAAAGGGACATAGTTGAGTTAAAGCAGTATCACTAACAAAATATGCTGTATTCTTATAACTTATGTATGATAAAGAAATCAAAATAGCTGAAGAAATGTCAGGCAAGTATTAAATAAAGGGACCATTGAGCATTACAACTGCTTGAGTAACCATTTATACGACTATTATATACACGTTTCTGATTTGAGAGGCCATGCAGAATCCCTTCACACACACTGAGCCCTATCCCATGTGATCCAGATTCTCTCCAGCTCGGGCGGTTATAATCGTGACGCTCAGTTTCTCGACTAACAGGAATCAAGCCTCGCTCTGAAAGGGATGGGAGGAAAAAGCCGGTCGTACAGCAAAACGGACATGAAGTGACTCAGAGAAATACCTGCTTGTGTGAAGCAGTGGAAACTCAAAGAGAGGGAGGGTTTTCCTTAGGGTGGGAAGATTGGATAGAACTCAATGAACAGGTGAGACAATTAAGAGATAAATATGTAGAGAAACTCACAAGTTCACACATCTGTCTTCATATTCCCACACTCTGAGTTCCCATCTCAGGTACAAAAGGAACTACAGCACGGTCACATGACTTCACGTCACCACCACTAAGCTAAAGGCGGCTAATGTTGGGCTATAAAGGAACTACAGCAAGGTCACATGACTTCACCACCACTAAGCTAAAGGAGGCTAATGTTGGGCTATAAAGGAACTACAGCACGGTCACATGACTTCACGTCACCACCGCTAAGCTAAAGGCGGCTAATGTTGGGCTACAAAGGAAATACAGCACGGTCACATGACTTCACGTCACCACCGCTAAGCTAAAGGAGGCTAATATTGGGCTATAAAGGAACTGCCAAGGCACACNTCACCACCGCTAAGCTAAAGGTGGCTAATGTTGGGCTATAAAGGAACTACAGCACGGTCACATGACTTCACGTCACCACCGCTAAGCTAAAGGAGGCTAATGTTGGGCTATAAAGGAACTACAGCACGGTCACATGACTTCACCACCGCTAAGCTAAAGGTGGCTAATGTTGGGCTATAAAGGAACTACAGCACGGTCACATGACTTCACGTCACCACCGCTAAGCTAAAGGTGGCTAATGTTGGGCTATAAAGGAACTACAGCACGGTCACATGACTTCACGTCACCACCGCTAAGCTAAAGGTGGCTAATGTTGGGCTATAAAGGAACTACAGCACGGTCACATGACTTCACGTCACCACCGCTAAGCTAAAGGTGGCTAATGTTAGATGTGATGACGTTTAGTCGTCTCATTTAGACACTGTTTTTAAATCCACCAGTGGGGTATTTACTGATGTATTTTATGTCGTAGAAATAAAATCTCTTCAGCTTGTGTTAACCACAGACTTTGTTTCAGACTAACAACCAAATACACACTCAAAAAACCATTGACTTCCAAACAAGGGAAGGGAATTGGTTAAATGCTGTCTCATTTCTGGGTTCAGGACTCATTCCTGCACCTTTTAATAATGCATGTTTTGGATCTGCTCCGAAATGTAATTGGCAGTGAGTCTCAGATTAAACACAGCTGAATCAATCCTGCCACTGATAGCCGAGCGTTTCAACTGCAAGGGCATTGAAGGAGAGATTAAAGTGAGAGAAGGAAACTCCAACAACAAGGAGTGCAGCTGGATTTGTAACATGGCTTTAAGAAAAGTGCCAGAAAGTCAAATCATAATAATCACACGGCAAGTTTCCTTTGATGGCCGACATGTTTTGTGAAATCTGCAGAAGACTCTTTTTAAACGAGACCTGGTAACTAGTTATTTCTCTTTACAAGTTGTCAGGTAATGTAGGGAAAAGGCACAAGAACACTCATGCTTTGGGAGGAAGGGATGACCGATTATCTGTGGTACTATAGTTGGCTTATAAATGGTATATTTAAATAATGAAAATCAGTACTGTCTGCATCCACAACGATATATCTGTTATAGTATTTCATGGAGAAAACCCCAAGAAGGACACTAGCCTAAAAGGACTCATTTATATATTAAATTTGCCGTCTCTCAGACACAGAGATGCTATTATACAGGCTTTTTTTTTATGCGCACAAAACTCTGTCCTGTTCATAAATTGCTTTTTAATCATCTTTCATTTCGATAACCTCTGGAGGTTTATTTAATTCATACATTGTTTGTTATTTGCAATAAGTGCACTGTAGATAGAGTGCAGATCAATTTCAGCAATCAGAGAAAACGCTGAATAATATATCTGCATTCCAATGACCACCATCGGCTCTTTAAACACTGGTTCACTGCTACTTATCGTTATGAAATGTGAACTCAAAGGTAGGGTAGGTAAGGATGGAGAAACCAGCTCGAGTGCGCTAGAATTCCTCACAGAGCCCCTCCTCCAACACACACGAACGCGCACATGACCAATGAGGGCACGAGATAAGTTTGTGCACAGATGGAAGGCTGACAGGCAGGTAGGCCATCCAGTTACTTTAGCCGGGCCGGCTCAGATGATTGGTCGTTCTTTTTACAGTACCACAGATGATATATTTTAATGGATTTATTGTCAAAGCACTTCAGATATTCATTGCTATCGGGATGTTAAGAGCATTCCATGGAATATAACAAAAAGTGTTTCTGAAGTGAATTACATACCCCACCTTTAAGTGTATCAAATGCTTGAAAAACACTACACTTTTTATACACAAAGTAAGCAATAACATAACGTTAAAAGTTGAATTGGCAGTATGCTAAATTGCTGCTAATGTAATGCATCTGTGAGCATTTCAAATGAATGATCTCTGTAGATATTTAAAGCTGTAGCTGAGCTGTGGACCCGTACAGCCAACAGGTAATAGACAGTAAATTGGTATAAGCCGTCTCATTAAACCTCGTACTGTTACATTATCTCTGCTCAAATAAAAGTGAAAGAGTCCTTACCTCCTCCACGGAAACAGGCAGGACAATTCGGCTGAAAGACACAGAAAGAAACAAGATGTTAGTGCACATAAATAACAACAAACAAACAATTCATCAATGATAATTATAATGTTGAGCTACAGGAGGAAGTCTTATCAATGCTCAACATCCAAAAAAAAAGGCAGGAAATTAAAAGCTTCTATAAGTTTTTGGGAATATGTTTTGGGGTAATGTATTGCCTTGCCTTGATTTGAGTGAAAAGATACCACACTCATATCTGTACGAGCTCCATAGATACATATATGTTCTTACTACACAACAACAGCACTTATATGCATCAACACACACAGAAAAAAATCTGACTTCTTGACTAAATATGACATGAAAAAACACAATATTTAAGTGAGAAAATGCAGGAAAAACAATAATAAGCGACCAAATTTAAACATGGCAGTTCAGAAAGGACATTAAACTACTAATGCATCTCAGTACTTGTTGGTGTAGCCATAAAAGCATAACATATTGCATAAATATGATCCAGCATTTTCACATTATGCACAGCTTCAACATGAAGTCAGCATTTTATTCACAGCACTGCTTTTAAAACGGTGGATTTTGATTGGTTTGTTCTCGTGTCCTGTTTTTATAGGAACTACGAGAAGAGGAAGAGGAAATTGACAAACTGCAATCAAGAACAAATAAACCCGGGACTCATGGAGGAAGCCGTGCACGTGCATGTTTTTACCCTCAGCACAACATATTACACAAAGAGACCGAGGCTAACCAGGAAGAGCGTCAAAAAGCACCAAAAGAGACACAAGACTAGAAAGAGACCCAAAATGACCAGAAGGAGGACACAACATATGTGTGACACCGAAGTGAAACTAAAACTACTACAAAGATATTAAAATAACTTCAAAACTCCTTAAAGAGACACAGAAGGACTACAAAGACGAACGAAATGGCTTCAGAGACCCATAATGACCAGAAGGAGGACACAACATATTAAAAAGAGACACAAGCAACTATCAAGTGACACAGACGTTCAACAAAGAGACAGAAATTGGCAAGAAAAGGGAACCCAAAAAGACACAACACAGTTTGCAAAGAGACACTTCAGCTACAAAGAGAAACATTTCTAAATACACACTTTAGGGACACAACACGCCAACAAAGAGACTCAAAAGAGCTGAAAGTGACACAAAATGAAAGCAATGACTCGAAACAATTACAAAAGTGACTCAAAATGACCTCAAAGACACAACATGTCTACAAGGTCTCACAGAGAAAGAGACAGACGGACACAAAACGACTAGAAGAGACACGAAATAACTTAAGAGACACAGATGGACTACAATGAGACACGACACAGCTACAACGACACTCTAAAGTCCAGGGGTGTCAAACTCAAGGCCCGGGGGCCAAATCCGGCCCGCGACTTCATTTGATGTGGCCCCGCAAGAGGTTGCAAAGAATATAATATTATACGGTTACATGCTACTTTACAGAAGCAGGTTGCCCATAAACTACATGTCCCACAATGCATCTTGTTTTGTGACATGCGCACTGAAGATACTTGTAATTGCTTGCCCTGGACTTCTGCTTTCAGACGTAGTTAATTACTAACTTATTATCCTATCCGATAACAATCCAATTCAGAGGCAATCATATCATATAATACATTCTTTTATATATATTATATATTTATATAGTTAACACCGGCCCTTTGAATGCAACCATAATGCTAATGTGGCCCGCAAGGAAATTGAGTTTGACACCCCTGCTCTAAACAATAACAAAAGAGACTCACAATATCAACAAGGTCTCACAAAGGAACTGCAAGGACAAAGAGAGACACAAAACGACGACAATGACACTCCTAAACAATTACAAAAGTGACTCAACATGACTTCAAAGAGACAAAATGATCTCAATGAGACTCAAAATATCTATAATGACTCACAAAGAACCGCAAAGAGACAGAGACACAAAACAACTACGAAAAGGGATCCTCACATGTTGCTTCAAAAACTGATAAAGATCAGTATAAATCCTTTTATCTTGAAATGGTATCGCACTCAGCACGTCAGGGTCAACAATGCCCTCTCAGAGCCCCGGACCATCAGTGCAGGAGCCCCCCAGGGTTGTGTGAGCTCCCCGGTCCTCTTCACACTGTACACAAACGACTGTACGAGAATCCACCCGGAGAATTATATCATCAAATTCTCAGATGATACAGCCATCCTTGGGTTAATGCAGTGGTGTGATTTTAACCATCTAGTGCTGAATGTGAGGAAGACTGAGGAGATGGTGTGGGACCCNAAGGCAGTGGGTGACCTTAGGCCGGTGGTTATCCACAATGAACCCATAACTCAGCTCCTATAAGTACCTTGGTGTCCATCTAGATAATACACTCAGCTGGAAGACGCATGTTGAAGGTCTGTGCTCTAGACTCCAACAGCGATTGTACTTTCTGCGTCGACTCAGGGCTTTCGGAGTTGACCAGAATGCTTCATGTTACTGTTCGATCATGCAGTGTTGGAGAGCATCATGAGGTATGGTATTACTGCCTGGTATGGTAACTTCACAGTGCAGTCAGAGTCACAGATCGCTCGCCTGGTACAGACTGCTATGAAAATGATGGCGGTTAAAAAACACCCATCTCTCCAAAATATATACGAGCAGTCCATTATCAGACAAACAAAATGGTGTCTGATCCCACCCACAACTCCATGCTCCTACCTTCTGGTAGAAGATTCAGGGTTCCCAAGAGCAGGCTGAACCGCTATAAGCCCTCATTCCTACCCATGTCCATTAAGCTTCTTAACATTCACATGAAGTGAAATGTAGTCAAATGTAATGAAATGTACTTTTTAAATGTTGGCCATGAGAGTTCTGCAATAGGTGGCCATTGTCAGTATGTGCGTCTGTGTATTGTGTTTGCTCAAACGGTGTATGACTGATGATATGTGTATGTCTCTTAATGTCCACTATGTTTGTATATGTACATGTATGCGGAACTGCAGGACGGAGTCCAGAACAAATGTTCTTACGGGGACCATAAAGTATATTGTATCGTAAAACTACAAA
>NW_011365510.1:0-2032 GCF_000735185.1 Notothenia coriiceps | reverse complement strand
AGAGACAAAAGAGACACAAAATGTCAACAAAATGACCACCGAAAGAGGCTAAACTACTTTAAAGTGTGTGTGTGTGTGTGTGTGTGTGTGTGTGTGTGTGTGTGTGTGTGTGTGTGTGTGTGTGTTAGAGATGGTGGGGTCTTTTGCATGTCTCTGCCCAGGTTCCCATTGTCCCTCTGTCAGCCCCTGTCTCTGATAAAGCAGCCAATTAATCGCCACCTGTTGGCAGTCTGGCAGATCCTAAATAATTCATGTCAACAGATCAGAGTGAAAGAGGAGAACCTGCAGGACGATGGGAAAGATAAACTCGCTCCGACAGAAAAACAAATTACTTTTTACAGACTAAGACAAAGCCTAATCTTTAATGCACTTTGCACCGTGGTCAGATGACAGCTTCTGGTTAGCATGTGAAATCTCTGTACTCTAACTCCCTTGGTAAATAATCCATAACTGTGCTTAAAACGAGCTATTTTGGGGCTCATTTCAGATACACCTTTTTTGGCTTTGTCAATAAACACCAAGCTCAAAAACACCAAATCCCGTCAAAGAAAATGCCAATTTAACATTACTTTGTTTATAAATTCACCTGGTTGCCTTATAACATGTACATGTATAAATATTATGAACACTAGAGATGTGTTTTTTAATTCGGCTTACATCAAAACCTCATATAATACATTAAATCAATAAAAAACAAGCTTTAAATGTTGTTTTCCCGCACCCATTGCTTCCCTCTTCCTACCAAAATGCAGCGTAAAGTCAGCACGTTTACAGCGAAAACAGTAAAGGTAAGTTGGAGTTAAAAACACACAGATCAACATTTATATACTTGAATAACTTTAAAATCTATGGTTATTGATTGAGCATGTATGTACTTTTTGCCTCACAACCAATACACGTTAAATTCCCAGGACTTCTGAACGTCTTGAGTCAAAATACATGAACCATTAGCTGCAGAACCACAGAAAGACCAACATACAAAACATCGAGATATATGGAGTATGTATTTTAACAAATTACAGCATTAAGCAGGCCTCCTTTTCTCTGTAATGTTAAATAATTAAAGTTAAGCCACAGAGCCAGTTTCTCTCCACTCTGTGTATACACATACATATAAAAAAGCGCCCTTTAATACAAAGTTAAGATACTCACAACTCTTTGATCAGCATGTTGACTTTAGCTGCGACAAAACCAGCGGAAGCGACTGTGTGTAAACCCCCAAAAATGCTCTGTAAATCGGACAGAAGCCGGTGGTTCCTCCGGGGTTTCTTCCTGGATTAATCCGCCTGAGGGTGAAGGGGTGCGGCTTGGAGAGGAGGAGGAGACACCTTCGGGTTCAGGTAACCTCGTGATGCGTTCAAGTGAAGCCGGTAGACCCTGATACTGGAATGTTGACTTCATGTGTTTCATCATACACATTCTATACTACTTGGCTATCCAGTGGTGAGAAGTAACTAAGTACATTTACTCAAGTACTCTACTTAAGTTGAGTATTTTAACTTTTTATGCTACTGTGTACTTCTACTCCACTACATGTATTGAATACCTTTAGTTACTTCTCAGATGTGGATGAATGATGTGAAATATAATCAAGTGTTAAATCAGACTTTAGTTCCACCTGGAGTAAATCCACCAGCTACCCTGCAGTATACAAAGTCATTCAAACTAGCTGCACCTTTACCAGCTTTGAGAACACTTTCATGATCAATCATTATAAAACATATCATATCTATTATTCTGAAATGGACCAATCTGCACAATGACTACTTTTACTGTCGCTACTTTCACTATATTTTGATGAGAATACTTTTCTACTTTCACTTGAGGAACATTTTGAATGCAGGACTTTTACTGTAACAGAGTATTCCTACACTCTGGCACTTCTACTTTTACTCAAGTACAAGATCTGAGTACTTCTACTTTTACTCAAGAACAAGATCTGAGTACTTCTACTTTTACTCAAGTACAAGATCTGAGTACTTCTACTTTTACTCAAGAACAAGATCAGAGTACTTCTACTTTTACTCAAGTA
>NW_011365509.1:79117-91460 GCF_000735185.1 Notothenia coriiceps | reverse complement strand
TAAATTGTTTGGGGACAGATTTACTAGTGGCGATAGAACACTGGAGGTGTTGCTTTGTGAATATAACTACTCCACCAGCTTTAGATGATCTATCCTGCCTAAACACATTATAACCAGCGATGCCGATGTCAAAGTCTGCGATATTCTTCTTCAGCCAAGACTCAATGATGATAATTACCTACCGGATTTGAGCTGTGAACAAGTACTTTTATTTGGTCAATTTTTGGCAGTAAGCTTCTAGCATTTACATCAAGAAAACCTAAAGCTTTACGAGAGTAGAAGTCAGGGAAACTCAGATCATTGTGACAAAGGTGACATCAGGGCACAGGTCAGAACTAGGGCTACATACAAGGATCAGGATGAACATGCACATTGCCCGATATCATCAGTAGTAATACAATCAGAGCACGGCCAAGAGCTAGCAGTGAGTCACAATGCCTAGTTTGTTTTGTGCGCACATTGACAGTGGAATGTAGCGTAATCATCTTGTGTAGAGACCTCATAATCACACATGATAGTAGTGGCATGGTGTCAGAGTTTATGTTAAGCACGTCGGTTCGCATTTGTTATGCGCAGGAGGGGGTAGGGAGGCGGTGAATAACGCAAGGAAAAAGCAGTACAGTTTGGGATTAGCCATTATTAATCCAGTGAAGGTAGGAAGCAGCACTCAGCCAGAGGTCAACAGTCCTTGGTATCAGTATATAATATCGATTGTTCGTGGTTATCCGGAGGTTAGCAGTCCATAGTCCAGCAAGCTTACTAGTTGGTTAGCTAGCAGGTAGCTAGCAGCAGGGCAGGTGGAAGCAGTCCTCAGCTACAGCAGCACAGCAGAGCAGGGCAGGTGAGAGCAGTCTTCAGCTACAGCAGCACAGCAGAGCAGGGCAGGTGGAACTAGGCCTCAGCATTTCCAGGAGTCAAGGCTAGCCTGTGTGTCTCTGGTGGTCGGGAGAAGTCATGGCCTGGCTCGACGCCTCCCGTTTCTCGTGGCCTCTTGACTTCCCACCCAGTAGGCCTACACAGATGTAGTTATTGGGAATGGTCTTGGCTTGACTTCCAGTCCTCTGCTCAGTATTTAAAATCCTCAAATCACATTGTTTTTTCTTCTTTGGATGAGGTAAAACAATTAGTTAAATGTGTTTTCTCCTCTCCACTGAAGGCTAAAAGCTCCTTTATTACTTCTCCATTTCCCTCCAAAAACATTTCCTCCATCCACACCACAAACAATTCTCAATATAACAGACTGTATAGTACAGCACAAACAACACAAATGATCAATGCTTACATATCTTTTCACTTGTAGTATTATAATAATTGAAATGCTGGTTCTTCTGGGGGTCTTCTGTCCGTGCTCAGGTACCGCAGCTGCACTGTACAATCGCTGGAGGACTGGGCTGTCACTCAAAAATTGAGTAGCCAATCGGGAAGCACCCCTGAAAGTCCCGCCCACCTGGGACGTATGTGTCAGAATCGGGGGAAACAATTAAGGAGCGCAAACGAGAGAGCTGCAGCGAGAGCAAAAGTCTGATCATTGGGAAAGAAGCAAAGACAGCATACAAACAAACAGATGTGTTAAAACAAAGAAAAAATACTTATAGTTACACAAATGATTTGTTTGCAACTTATAGTTTTATTTTTTAAATAAGATTTATTTTGCTTGACTCAGTTTTCTTCTCTCTTAAACTCTTAGTTTTGCTTGATTCTGAGAAAGTGTTGCTTTATCTTTATGACACAAAACTAATCCCATAGCAACAGGTTTCGATATATTAGAGTTTCAGTCGATTGGTTGATCCACTACTTACTGCAACAACGATTTGTGCAAACATTCATAGTCTCCAGATGATGAACCCTTCTAAATTTGGGATTCCCTGAATTCATTTTGGTTTTTTCAATCGTACGGAGAGATAGTTGGATATACACACAATATACAATTTGAAGAATAAGTTAGAATACACTTTAACATATCGAACTACTCAAACAAAAACTGTAAATATATTGTAAACATTACTTTGCAAAGTTGTTTGTGAAATGTCAATCATTTGTTGAACTAAAATGACCTTTTATGGAACTCATGATAACTTTGGTGACCTTTTAACTCCAGCAGTGTCATCAGGTCAAAAGGTCAATGTGCCCTATTTATTTATTTAGGACTGAAGACCTCGTAAACTATTGACATTCTCATCCTCCTGAGCCTTACTTTGTCTTTAGTGCAAACAAGCCAAGGCTAACATGCTCGGGGCAGTCAAACCTCCCCTAAAAGCTTGTGTCTAAATAGACTAAATAGTCAAAGAAAATGTCCTGAAGTGAACAGGAAAAACGATGGAGTGACATTTTCCTAGATTAGATGTATATTGTACTTATTTTAAATTGTACGCAGTTTGTTGGCAGAGTAATTTTAAGAAAATACAAAAGCATATTTTCTATTCAGCTTTTCTCTGTGTTGGACAATTACAGTGTTACAAACATTTATGTAAATATTCATTAAGACACAAATCCTCTTCCCGCACACTGCTTCGACTAACATGACAAACATGCTGTGTTGACAAAACAACCTAATCGAGCCGCCTGGCAGGACATTGTTGTAAATGTCACTTTGGTCAACATTGATCACTCTTTCATATAATGTGCCCTTGCGAGCGTTAGTGTCAAAAACACCGCAAGCACCTGTTCATTTTGTTCCCCTTCTTTTAGTGCTGTTATTCCGGGCTGTGGGTCTTATAAATAACTAATAAAGACCAAAGATACGACACATTCATCTTAATGGTAGGTGGCTTCGGGGACAGGTGTGCCGGCTTTTTCCTACCTTTCGTACGACAGCGTAATTAATCTGCTTTGTGCCAAGTTAAGAGCAAAGAGTGGACTATGGAAAGAGATAAATGAAAAACCAAAAGGGGAAAGTCATGAATTTTGCAGTGAAATCAAAGTGATGAGTGTCTGACCTTGGCTACCTTTTTACACTTTCTTCTTCCTCTGTCTTTTTTTTGCAGCACTTTCTTAAAAATAAGGGGAAAAAGGTGACGTTCCCGAAATAGAATATGAACGATGGAGAGGTGATGCTAGCTAAATGGAGAGGGGGGATATATTAACCATATGTGAATCATTTACAACAGCATGCTTCAATCTGGGCAGGGTGGCAGGCGCTGGGGTTGGGCCCCATGCCACCTGAGCGAGGGAGAAAGAGTGATCTGCTGCTCGGTGAGGGGATGAGCAATGAAAACAGATCCCTTCCAATCGATACGCCCTTACATTATCGCTCGCACCAAACCCATCCCCCCTGCCACTTCCCTCCTCTCCTTCCTCTTCGGCTGGCTCACTTCCTCTGAGCCTCTTTGTTCTCCTACTTCATGGGACTCAAAGATGAGGCCAATAAAGGCTGAACAATGCGCTCTGATTCATCAGTCGTCCCAGAAGCACCCTGAGAAGAGCGGTAATTTTCATGTAGGCGTCCACCTAGAGGCACCCTCGGGATGTTTTGTGAGACTCTTCTAAAACTGGGGCGGCGTGCTGCGTCAGTAAGTGAAAGTAGAAGGGGTAAGGGGGGACGGCAAACTGGCGAAGGGGCAAAAACCACAGTGACCAGATGGAACCGCAGATTGTTTAAAAGAGGGCTACTGCCTCAGCAAAACCATATGGGGCAAAAATGCTATTTAACGGAATCTCATTTATGTTTTTCACAACATGGTGAACAGCACTGGAGGATCTTGTAAACAAAAGATAAAGTACTAATGCTGTCAACATGTGATGTGGAGATGAAAAAAGAGAAATAAACCTAGCAGCCTCATCTGCTTCTGTGTTTCTCCGGGGTGTTTTTGGAGTTTTATTTCAACTCGTGAGCAATATTCCAAAATAAGAGCAAATTTTGGCAGGCTAAATCTTAGCTTTGGGTTACAAAAAGCTTGCCAAGGCTAATACTGTGATTGTACGCAAGAATAAATAAGACAAAAAAAAATTGATGATGATGAATTAAACAGGAAAGAAATGTATATTAAGTCGTGGGATAAGAATATTGAATTACGACGCTTGATGGGAGAAGACAAGCGTATGGCAGAGGATTAAACACTGTAGCTGAGCACTGTCTGACGGAGCAATTATATTTTTAGCTGTCTGTTTTGTAAGCTGTTTCACCTGCCTGTGATGTAATCGGGATTTATCCGAATTCCTGCCTCATGCATCAAGGGGATTTTTCACATTAAAAGACAATAGAAGGGCCAAAATAGATAATAGAGCCCCTTTCAGAAGTCCATTTCAATGCATGCTTTCTGCCATGCTGTGAGCTAAAATGTCTCTCTGCATCCCAGGCAATTAAAAGTTTCCATGAGGAATAAAGATTGGCATGTTATTTAATCTGAAAGAGAAGACACAGGAGTATAGAAGTGGAAAATGAACAACCTTCCCCCGACTCGTCCTCGGAGTCTGTTTAGGATAATCTAACTCGCTAAATTAAAGAATGATGATAATAATAATAACGATGATAACAATAATTATCCCCTCTTTATTTCATCCGCTAAGTAAATAAGCAAGAATAATATCTGCCCACAGTTTGTTCACTATATCGTAATTACGTCTAATTAGAGATATAGTAATTAATAAGTGTCTCAGGTCAGGCGAGTGTAAATTGTTGTGAGACGTTCTCGGCGCTCGGCGCTAATTTGAAATCGCGCAATAATAAATCAGCTGTGGGGAGAAGCTGTCAGAGAGAAAGAGGTTCAGGGGACCGTGGTGTTTTGGTGTTTCAGGGCTTACTTAATTAGTTGGAGGGGAAAGCCGAAGATAAACACAGATTGTCATCCAAACACAAGCCGAGCCTTTAAACAGCTGTAGGTCCTGATCAAACCAAGGTGCTGGACCCACACATCTGGGTGTAGTGGGGGTAGCATTCTTGCTCTGTAGGGCGTAAGCATGTGTTTTTGGTCCTTTTTAAAAATAGATGTTTTATTAGTTTATTTTAAATCAAATAACTTTATTTATCTGTCTTTTTATACAACTTCATTTTCTATTCAATCATCTGTTCCCTGTTACTTTTTTATTTGTGCAATGTAGCACTGGCCCTGAAAGACTTTTGAATGAACGAATGGCTTTAAACCCACACAATTATTTAAAATAAATGTTGAAAATTCAAATAAAAAAAAGATAAAATGTCATGTCAATACCTTCAAAATTGTTTTTTTTATGCAATGGAAATCTTCTGATGTATGAAACAGCCTTGCAAAGAAAACCATTAAAGTTATAATAGTTGATTAGTTTCAACAAAAAGTGTGTAATGCTAGATTATATAGAGCATATACGCAGAGCTCAAAAGATGTTCAACTTATTTTAGAATGTGTGTACCATTTTACATTTCCTAAGTCGACACGGTATGTAATAATATAAACAATTTCCAGTTTGTGATATTGGTAAAAATGACCATTAAGCCCATTTTACACAATAATCTTAATTTAAAGTGCATATTGAACCATGTCTCATACAAAATGACATTCCCACACAACCTAACTGTATTCTTAGTTTCTTTCAGAGGGAAATGGATTTGCTCCTGTGGTTTCAGTTTAAAACACCCTTTCACCCATAATGTACAATGCAGTTTGTGTATAGAAAGGTACATTTTAGGACACCAGGCTGTGATGTTATAATCTTGTACATATATTTTTTTATCTTTATTGTAAAGCATGACTATAATTGTGTTTTGGCAATTCTGATTCAGTGGTTCTCAATCTTTTTTATGCTTGGGAAAAAGGAGTGTCTCTTTGCAACCCCTGACGGTATAAGATTTGTGTTTTCTTCTGAAACATTCTCCGGCATGAAGAGGAGAAACTAGCTTTAAAAAAAAGGGAAGAAAAAAGGAAAGATTAGAGAAAATTCAGAAAGATAAATGTAATTTTGTGTGCCAAAATTGGATTTTCTCTCTTATTTCCTTCCCCTTTAATCCTCTTGTGGGGGGTCTCGACCTCCAGGTTAACATTTTGCACAGTCAGCAGAATAAATTGCAGTTTAGGGCAACCGAGGTTCTCCTCAATGCTGAAGACTTTCCTAACCTCAATATATAAATGAACAGTCCTTCTGAAATGCTGTTATTTAGAGTTATAATAATAACTTTCCTTTCCTTCTCGCCAACATCTGACTGATAGGACGTCTGTCTCGTTCCAGTAGTCATCGCGGATCCACCATGACAAACGCTGAATCAGGGTTTGGATATAGGTTGGCCCAGACCCTGTTTTAGTGACTCATAGATCAACAGTATTTGTACAGTTTAGCCTGGGAGGCAGGAGCGTCCCAGAGCCCCCTTCCACCCACCCAGAAGACTTCCTCTTTGCTAAAGTCAGGAGGGGAAATTTAGCCCAGATGTGGCTTCAAACAAAAGAAAAGCTGCAGGGATTGGAGGTGGGATCAGGCCCGTCTTTAGCGTGACCCCAAGACCCGCTCCTTCCTGGCATCTGTCTATTTTTCTCCTCTTCTGTTCTTCCTCAGACAAACTCTTGCAAGTTTGCAGTCTCCAGGGTGCTTTTACTTTTACTCCTTAAATACACGGCTGTTTTTCACAAATCATTGCTGCCTCATTCTTACTTTAGCCGTGTAGTTTCCATAAATCAAGTATAAAATGATAAGAACATCCTTGTTGCAGCACATAAGGATGAAACTCAGGGATTTAGGAAGTTCTCAGAGCACACTTAAGCCTTTTAATGCCAAAAACAACCACACGTGAAGTACTTCACGTTTGTAACCTCGCGTTTTATTTTTTTCTGATGAATATCTGAAGACACACTTCTATTCCAGGAAAAGCTTTAGTGAGGTTTAGGCTGAAAAGAGTGAAGCATCAGCTGTAATTAAACAACAGGTTTCAAGATTACACAGCAAAGCTTAAAAAAAAGAAAAATCAAAGGCTTCCTTCCAGTATAATTACACGGGAAGAAATGTCTCCGCATTTTTTCATTGGAAGTACAAATATAGAGAAGTGTGTTCCTCATTAACCATTAAAGGTACACACTACGCAGATCTATGCCAAGCAAATGGTCTGAGTCCTTCTGGGGAAATGGAGGAAATTACTTAAATGAACTTGTATGTACAGATATTGATTGGACACAATAATGACAGCACTTAAGCTAGCCCCAGTCTGAGCCTCCATGATTTACCATGACATTCAAGTCGCGGTATCTGATGCTGAAAATATATATACCTGGCAATCTCTATCAGACTTGCAGCCATGATAGGCCCAGCAGTGCTTTGAGCTAAATGCTCACATGCTATGTAAATGTCAGCTAAATTCTCCATCTAACATTTACTAATCAGCTTTGAATCTTATTCAGCTGAATCTGATGAGAATGTTATTTTCGGCTCTGCAGGAAATTAGTCGAAGCAAAGTATTGGACGATTACAATGTTTGATCGAATGGTGGCATAAGAGGCCAAATGCAATCTTGAAACCCATAGGAATAAAACAATCGGAATGTAATTGAAGCAAACCTCCACATCCATTCTTGAGTTCCCTTGCCCCAAGATTCTTATTGTTGATGGGCCGATAGGGCTCCAAGATTGTTGAAGTTATTGGAATTCATCCTTTGGGAATGAAAGATGTCTGTAACAAATGTACTGTAAGTCCAAACGTTGACCTTTCAGTTGCGCGACAGAAGAGTCTTAAAAGTAATAAGGGTTCAACCTCTGGATACTATGAATATTTGTACCAAATGTCATTGTTATCCATCAAAAGGTTGTCAAGACTTGTCACCCAAAAAACTGAGGTGAAGTACAAATATCAGGGAGTCATTTAAATCGGTAGGGTTCATCCTCTGGGGATGATGAATGCCTGTACACTTAAGATGCTAACGTATTGCATTGTGCAGTAACAGACAGTATTCGCATGTGATTTAAGGACAGACATAGTCAAAGATTGCTCAGTTTTTCATATCGAAATTGGACACTTAGCTGGAATGTTATGGTAATACATGAAAAACAAACGTGGGCTACTTGACCATGATAAACTACAGTGCCCCAGTACAAACTGGAGATGCAAAATAAAGTAAGACCTTCCAAGGGTGGATGCTCCTTTAAGCCCTATTATTTTTCATAGCGAGCACCACATGTCAGAACAAAATGTCCTCCACTTATCGAAACAATTATACATTGCTCAGCAGTTGTCTGAGGTATTAAATCAAGGAAGACATGTCAGAAACAGCAGTAATCCACAATCCCCTCTTCCTGCCCACTTTTGAGCGATCTTAATCCTAACCACCCTTTTTTCTTCTCTCTCTTTTCCCCTCTACCTTCACCTCGCTCCTTTTTCCCCCCTTCTCCTCTCCTCTAACCCAGCTTCTTTCTCCCCCATCCCTCCCTCAGCAGAACTACAGGGGCTTGCTTGTTGTCAAGTCAGTGTTTTTACAGCCTGGCATTAGCACAGGGCAGCATTCAGTCAGGACACTGCATTCACTTTGCCTCCCTAATAATTCACATGCTCATGTGAGAGCACGCTGCCTTCGCTCCTGCTCGTGAAATGACCCTGATTGAGCATCAATGGCCTTTCGGCGACTCAAAACACTTTTTTACTCTTCTGCTAAAAGCCCTAAAAATACATATTTCTTTCATTTTGAAAGCACATATGACATCCGTGTGAAACTAGGCAGGTTGAGATAGAGTTGTGCCGTATTGCATTTCTTACATGAGAGTTAGGGGTCGATTTGTTTGACTTAAACAAGCAAGGATGGCAGGGAAGTAAAGGTTGCTCAATCTATCGCTGCCGTGTAATTGAGTTCTGCAGGAATGAATCTGAAATACAGTAAATGAGTCAGCAATTTTTCCCTTCTGGTTTCCTTATCACAAAGTCAATGTTTTCTGAAATATATAATGTATTAGATGCATGAAATAAGGTCTGTGGTTTACACAAGCTTAAAGTAGTTTTCACTTTTTTTGTTTTACGACATAAAATACGATAGTATCCACTCTGGATTTGAAGTATAAAAGTCGGGTGCTAAGAAGCATCTAGATGAGACAGTTGTGTTGGGGATGTTCAGTATACCAAATGGACATTAGTCCATTAGTGACTTATGTCTTAACCTATGAGGCAATTTAACTCACCTCTAGTGTATGTTTTTCTGTATGTGGCCTTTGGTGAAAAAGTTAGGACGCCACTGGCTTAAATCATTTGGCGGTTGCATTTATGTTTCAAAATCATAAAAGTGGTGTTCATTGGCGAAGATAATCTTGCTAAACCAAGGTACAAGTATTTTAAACTTTTGTTAGCCATTGAGCTTAAACTCAGCATTTATAAAAGAATCCCATTGGCTTTTTGTTTAGCGATCCAGGGTGATGCTAACTACAAGTTGTCCAAATAAGATGTCATCCCTGCAGCACGTTTACAGGGCTACATTACTACTGTTGGGAGATACCTTGTTCTCTTACAAAATATATTTGTGGTCTGTGTACTGCAGCATTTTTCAGTTTCTGTCAATCGTGATGTGTTTGCCCGGAAATGGAGCAATAAACAAAATGAATTTTGGTCTGGAGGTGCTCAGGAGCTGGTGCAATCCTCCAACTCCCTCTTCTCCTCTCAGCTCACATCATGAGTAAAATATACCGAATGTTGTTGGCTGACTAGTTTCCCTAGCTGTGAAAATGCGCCCCTCTCTCTGATCCTGCTGTTACGTTAGATGCATGTAGATTGATAATTGAGGGGGGGTAAACATAATTACATCGCCTTAGAAACTAATGAAGGCATTGATCGCCCACTCTAAGTATTATCAGCATATTTTTATTTAATCCACTGAAATCTCTTGAGGAGGCCGTGATTATAGCACGGCTTTTGCGATTTCCAATATCACTGCCACAGTAAGTTCTTTCAAAGACCCCTGCCAATACTTGCGGGGAGGTTTTTTAAACGCTGATGTTGTTGGCACTTTCAGTGTCCAGATTCAAACTCATGAAGGGAGAGATGTGATAAGCTAATGATGTCTCCAGGGACGCAAATGAACACAACCAAGGGATAAACATTTCTGCATGAGTGGA
The DNA here is from genome assembly GCF_000735185.1 of Notothenia coriiceps. Taxonomy (NCBI): domain Eukaryota; kingdom Metazoa; phylum Chordata; class Actinopteri; order Perciformes; family Nototheniidae; genus Notothenia; species Notothenia coriiceps. The sequence continues at coordinate 81,477 of NW_011365509.1, read as the reverse complement.
CTTTTTCGCCCCTCTTCATTCCTTTAACACTGTTTGGGGCCTCAACAGAAGCAGATGGACAGTGGAGTCTTTGATGTGCTCTGGGGTCATGTGTATCTGCACTTTTATCAAGGTACACAAGCGTGTTAAGTAAATACGCCCCGCCAAAACTCTGGGAAGGTCTCTGGGAAAGGCAAAGAAGGGGGATTTCCACTCGAGAGGGTGGAGACTGAAATATTTCTCTGCAATTGTGCATAACAGACCTTAAATACATACATACCATTACTTAAAAGTCCCCTATAATACTGTTTTTCATCAATATATTATATATAGATCTATAGAAAACATGTCTCTGAAGTGTTTGGCTCGAAGTACCAAACAGATCACCCATTGCAGCATCCCATAATCCCCTCTGTTTCAGCCCTGTTTCTCTGTCTGCTAAATGGATCAGCACAAAAAGTGAGGGAATCTTTTTTCCTGAAACTTTCAGAATCTCTTTACAGAGAGGGGACACATGTTTATGTAAAGAATAGGTGATCTTTAACCTAACAGCAATGCTATCAGAAGAAAGCATGAAATGGACATTTAATTTTTTCAATCTAATGTGTTCATGCTAATTTAACTCTAACTCCTGCTCAGTTATTTTTGCATAACAGGCCATTCTTTCGCCCATTTAAGAGTCTGTCACTTTATCCCCATTTACGTGCCAGAGAGAGACATTCCATAATGCTGCCTCGACTAGGAACAGAGCGCCCTACTGCAAAACATGTCCATCAAGGAGAAAATAAGAATAGGCTGTTTCCTCTAAATTCACTCAATCAATAATTCATGCGTGTACAGAAGCCTGATTTATGGAGGAATTAAATGTTGTGGACTGGGCCTCGCAACGGACGTTCGTCTCGGGGACGTGGCAGCCAGAAATTAAACATGAAAGGCAAACACGGAGAACAACCACATCGTCTCGCTGAGGGTGGACGTATGAGGAGACTTCAATAGGCACGTGCGGTGGCCGGCTTGATTGGACAAACTGATTTTGGTGATTTAAGTAGGAGCCGCATAATTTGTTCGGAAAGTTTCCATGAGTTATCTGTGTTGAAGTGGGTCACCGAGAGTCAAGAGAAACATTAATACTAGTTGGCAAGAGTACGGAAGATCTAACGTGCACCTGCTGACCTTGCAGATCATGTGACTGCTGTTTGCCTTTCTGACCCTGGCTTTGTCTATAAACATTGAAAACACAGAACATGACAACTTTAGTGTTTATTCAAGGCAAATTCAAATTTGAATCCCCTTCTCCTCTGACGGTAATTCTATGTATACTTTGGCCCATTTTTCCATTTCAACTTTTCACATAATGTTGACTATCAGTTGTTTGTCCCTTTAGAACATGCAGGAGTAACTATAGTGCTGTTGGTATGTAACCCAGAAAGAGGAAACTGGAAAGGTTTTGTGACACTAGCCAGTTGCTAACCAAACATTTTCAAACAAAGCTAAAGTAGGAGGCACTATAATTACAAAAAAACAAAGATCAAATGTTTCTTTGGTATTTTTATACCTACCAAGTTACTACACAGTTCTAATTTCTGAGATAAAGAACATTTCAATTTAAGACACATTTTAGCAGCTACTGTGGCAATTGAAGGCCAACATGCTCAAATATAGTCTAAAAGTGGCACCATTAAAAGAGAAGAATCACAAAGCCCTCAAATAATTTCATAATGTCAGTTACACAGCTTTATCCATTATGGGTTGGCCAACATTAGCCACCCTAAGCTAATGGTGTAATACATTGGGCAAGGGTGTTTTTATTGCCAGTATTAGGGAGTAACTGTAACATAATTAAATTACAAAATAAATGGTATTAAATTAAATGTTGGATGTTAAAGGTAGGGTAGGTAAGAATGGAGAAACCAGATCGAGTGTGCTAGAATGTGAAAGTACGCAGCCGAAAAGAATCTGCCTCTTCCTTCAGAGTTCCTTACAGAGCCCCTCCTCCAACACACACGAATGCGCACAGTCCGGCAGTGGCTGAGTCAGTAGGGGCTTGGACTGGGAGCTGTAGGGTCGCCGGTTCAAGCCCCTGACCTAAAATTTGGAGTGTGGACTGCTACTTGGAGAGGTCCCAGTTCACCTCCTGCCCTCCCGTGGTGCACTTGAGCAAGGCACCGGACACCCCCCTTCCCCCCTGACTCCCATTGCTCCCGGGGCGCTGTACAATAGCTGCCCACTGCTCCTAGTACTAGACTCCTGGTACTAGGATGGGTTAAAAGCAGAGGCCAAATTTCACTGTGTGTGCTGAGCATGTGTGACCATTAAAGAGGGTATCATCCCTCCCAATTCTATTCTTCTACACTAACAAGAATAAAACTTATTTTCTGAGA
>NW_011365509.1:59424-79107 GCF_000735185.1 Notothenia coriiceps | reverse complement strand
AGGCGGGTAGGTTATTTTAGCCAGGCCGGCTAAAATAATTGGTCGTGCTTTTTACAGCGCCACGGCTTCCACAGATGACATTTTTTTATGTATTTATTGTCAAAGCATTTAATGCATTCATTGATATCGGGATGTTAAAAGCATTACATGGAATATAACAAAAAGTGTTTCTGAAGTGAATTACCTACCCCACCTTTAATTCCAAATATATACTCTTGGTAAAAAAGCTTATATGTTTACCATTCATTTTGTTGCTTTGTGCCATGCATGATTGTCTTTTTTGGCATGTCTCTGAACAACACAGGTTAGAAAGTAGTCGAAAAATGTGCATGCAACACTGTGAAGGGTAGGATGGCTTACACTTTCTTTATGTCCAGACATGCTCCATGTACTCTATGTGCAGTTACACAAAGAGTTGCTTTTGATTGGTCCTCTTTTTTTTATTGGTTTGAACTCTTGTGTGCCAATCCAATCAATTATACAAGAATGTCTTTCAAGTGCTGGAAAATATAACATGTGTCTTCTGTAATCAGAAAAGAGCTGTTACATTCCTGTACAGTAAAGCTTGTTTAAGACCAATGAAAATGCTGTCAACACAGAAATACTCCATGTAGAAACAAAAAGCTGAAAACCTTTGTTAGAAAATATTTCACAAGTAATAAGTGACATTACTTACAGTATTACACGGGTATCAGTAGCCTATGACATTTTGAAAGTACCTTCCCAACACTTCCCTTTCATTTTAAAGAAGGTTGTGGTCCTCAAAAGTCACGTACACTTTAGTTTCAGTTAAACTAAAAAAGGTGATCTAAATATGTTAATCTACAAAGATGCATGTGTCAGTTTTAAGATGTGTAAAAGAGTGTTGCGACAGTGAGAACTGCGGGAAAAGGTGTGTGTGTGTGTGTGTGTGTGTGTGTGTGTGTGTGTGTGTGTGTGTGTGTGTGTGTGTGTGTGTGTGTGTGTGTGTGTTTTAAAGTGTGTGGGCAGAGCAGCAGAGAGTGCACTGCTGAATCAGTGTTAGCGCGAAGAAGCAATGTAGTCAGATGAAATGACTCTGGCTGTGTCTAAATGCTTCAAATCACTGAGGGAGAGTACGGGAAGCAAAGACAAGCCTGAGCTTTTCACTCGGGGATAATTATCCAGCAGTAATTTAAAAGAACTCGGGTTAGTGATCCTTAAAAAAAATCTACCAGAAGGCCTATAAATATTCCAACAAAACTACATCTAATACGGCCCATCAGGAATACTTTGTGACCCCAATGATATAGTCTGTAAATAACCAGGAACATTAAATGACTCTGCCCTGTAGTGATTCTTCTTTGAGAGTGTGACTCCAAGCTGAATTTCTGGATTTTGTGATTAAAATGCAAATGAGAGCTCAGACGTGGTCGCGAAGCAAGGTAGGCCGGGCAAATAGCATGTAGGGGATAAGAGTGTGTTGAGAGACAAACTATTTTCTGCAGTGTGAGGGCAGCAGGGAGGATCTGTGGCTTAAAGCCATCGCGGAGCTGCTGTAGGAGATGCATTCTTTCTGACGAGGGGAGGGGGGAGAGAGAGAGAGAGAGAGAGAGAGAGAGAGAGAGAGAGAGAGAGAGAGAGAGAGAGAGAGAGAGAGAGAGAGAAAGAGCTGAGCAGAGCACACACGTCGCACTATCAACTGAATCCATCTAAGAAAACAACTCGCACGGAGTCCGGGTGAGCTGCGCAGATACTAAAAGGCAAGTTTGAGCTTCCCCCGATAAAAGAGCGCAGCGGACGGACGCAGCTGGCCGTCATGGCCTGTGGAGGACACTTCGGAGAGTGCGTCCTCACCGTTCGGGCAGAGTGTGGAAGGGGAGAGCTGGCGATCACCCTGCCGCCGCTTCCTTCGGTCCTCAAGCGCTGCAGACGCTGTTAAAAACGGAGGTTGGGAAAGACGCAAAAACAAAGGTGCGCTGGGGTCGGACGCGCAGACATTATTCGAGGGGACCCATTCGGGAAAATATGCTGTTCCGGAGATTCACTGGGTCCACGCTTCTGATCGGAACCGACTCCTCGCACCAGCTTTACCGAAGGGACCTTTACGCACGGGTTTACAGCGGGACCGCATGAAGGACAGAGGCGCAAGGAAAGGGAAAAGTTGAACGGGTTTTGTAATGGATAAACGCTCCCCAAAGGTACAGTGGCTGTTTTTGAGTAACACAGTTGGAGAGGAATAAGGGTAAAAAACGACAGTCCTAAATACTGTCAATATCAATCGGCTCGTTTTATATTAAATGTGGAATGTTTTTCATTTAAAAAAGAACCCTTTTCTTAACAACATATCCACACACGCGTTTTTCTACTATAGCTCTAATAATCGGTTAATCAAAGCATGAATTCACCACTTCACAGTGAGTTTTAAGATTAATGAAAATAGTTATCCAATTCATTTGTAGGTTAATTTCATCGTGTTAAAGATTAATGCCCTACAAAGCGTACCGCTCCACATTTTTCACCCGGGAGAAAACCTGATTTTTTTTTTGGAAGGGTAGGCTTTCACTCTCAATGCACTGCACGGTTTTCAATTCCCCCTTTGAAATAATTCATTCAAATGAACACCGCTCACTGGGCAGGCTTTGAAGTATACCTGATCCGCCTCTTATCGCTTCTTAAATACCCTATCCATTTTAAACTTTTAATTGCGTTTCTGTCGCTAAATCCACTCCTAATCCGATTGTCCTGGCCACATATCACAGCGTTCATCTGGCGCTGAGAAACTGTGCTCAGTCGGCTGGAAATTAAATCAAAATGAAAGAAAAGCGAAAAAAAAAAGTCACTCTCCCTCCTTGATCTATCCATGTCTACCAGTCATCGGGTTTGGGGTTGTCAAGTAAAGACCAACTTGACATGGTTTCCCTTTTTAAGGTTATAATGTGGATTCTTGGTGACATTTATTTATGCAGCTATAATAATCTTGATGCTGCTGCCTTCTGCTGTTGGTTCGGCTGCTGTGGCAGCACATTTTATCGCCTCATGTGGTTGCTTATACCCCCCGAAGCTTATTTGATTAAATTTAGCCCTTTCAATTTAGAAAAGTAGATCACAGATGTGTGTCAAAGGATTGCTTCTCCATCTCTGCCACAAAGAGCCCATGGAGGCTGTATCTCGTCAACAAACAACAAGGGAGTGTAAAGAAGCAGGGGGAGGCCAAAACATGGGCTTTCTTTATACTTCTTGGACACCTTCTTTTTCACGATATATATAGTTCCCTTTAATGGCTTCAGGACATAACACATCTGCAAATTAGTAAGTTATTTTCTTTACGATGTGGCTAACTGGCTACTCCTGCTCCTTGACAAACCCTGCGGGACGTCTTAATCCACACTCAAGGCCGTTCCTGTGCTTAACATTCAACCTATCGTTCACATTATTGCGTGTTATCCAACATCAACTAAGGGGGAAGCTTCAGTTAAGCTGAAAGCCACCGATGACAACCAGTATCTTTCAATCATGTGGGGAAAGAGATGGAGAGAAAAAATGTTTGATGGGTCATAAAACTTGGAATAATGGATCTGGGGGTCTACTATAATCCAATGGCCTTGTGCTTTACTACAAACCTCTCCATGCTGAAAAATAGCCTGTATCGATCATTTATTGCAGGTGGAGGGATTAATTTATTTTCCAATCCCATTTCATCTGACAGCTCATGTATGTCACTCCATCGAGAGGAGGAGCTGACATGCAGGATCTCTCTCTCTTCCACGACTGCGTGTTGTTTTGTAATTCCATGGCTTCGAATCTTCATTTTGGCGACGGTGTGTTCAGGCCTAGGCTGTCTTCATTAGCCTTATCTCATTTGAGCATGTTTTCCATTAAGCAGCGTTGATGTTGCTCAGAACCTCTGTGGATCTGCAAGTGTGTCCTTGCAGTCCTCTATTGCCTCCTTTGATAGGGCAAGGCATAAAAGCCTTCTTTATGTCTGTGAAACCGGATGTGCAAGAGCTGTTCTGAATATTTATCAGATGGTTGGACTCTTTTTTATTTATTTTTTTAAGCCAGTGCATAATTTGATGTCGGCAGTGAGCGGTATTTTTTGTGACTCTGTTTGGGGGAGAGGGAAAGAGAACAAGGGATGGAAATATATTTGGTATGTGTGTGTGTGAATGGGTGTATGTCAAATAAAGAAAAAGAGGAAGAGGGGGAGAATTGAGGCCCCTTTTTTTCTGAGAACGGACCACCCCTAAATATACTAATCCAGCATTTCTTTGTTTTCCCACACAGGTCTCTGGATCCAAATGTCACCCCCCTTGGACTCTGTCCTGGTCTGGGACCAGCAGCGTGTGACGGACAGGCGAGTGGAGCCTGCGGTGGCTCTCTACTGCGTGGCTTCAAATTGGCCCCGGCTGAGCTCTGCATGGAGCACAGAGTGAAGAGTCCTGCTATGGTCCGATGTCTCAGCATGGATGGAGTCAGTCAGAAGACTGGCCACCACTAATGAGACCATCGCTCTTCAGATGAGGACTAGCATTTACAGGATTACTCCCACGGTTTCCTGCTGTTTTCTCAGCTAATTGCATCATTACCAAACTCCTAGTCGGACCTTTCTGGTTTTTGGTGGATATATACGTCATTGCCTTTCTGAATTTCATATTTCTTTAATCCCCTATCAGTTTTTTTTATATATCGTTGGTTTCCTTTTTCCTGTTTTGTTTTTCCACTATGGAGTTTCTCGCTGGAACCTGGAATAAAGATTGGGCTTCATTCTTGCAATTTTGGTTGACTGTAATCCTAAGCCTCCAAATGCAATTCAGCCCGGGTGCGTCTTGCCCGGAAGAGTGTCGTTGTGACAAACCCTTTGTGTACTGCAATGAACGCAGCCTGACATCAGTGCCTCAGGGGATACAGGACGGCTTCAAGGTCCTCTTCCTACACAACAACCAGATAAACAATGCTGGCTTCCCCATGGACCTTCACAATGTGGCCACTGTGGAGACTGTGTATCTCTACGGCAACCAGCTGGATGAGTTTCCCATCAATCTGCCCAAAAACACCAGGGTCCTGCATCTCCAGGAGAACAATATCCAAACAATTTCTAGGGCAGCCCTGGCCCAGCTGACTCGACTAGAGGAGCTGCACCTTGATGATAACTCCATCTCCACAGTGGGGGTGGAAGAAGGGGCCTTTAGGGAGGCAATAAGCCTCAAACTCCTCTTCCTCACCAAGAACCACTTAAGCAGCATTCCCATTGGCCTTCCAGAGGACCTGAAAGAGTTGCGGATGGATGAGAATCGCATCGCTCACATTGCAGAGGAGGCCTTTCAGAATGTGACACGCCTGCAACGCCTCCTGCTAGACGGGAACCTGCTAACGGACGAGGGTATTGCACCAGGGACCTTCCAGGAACTGACCAACCTCCGTGAGCTGGCCCTGGCCCGCAATTCACTCACCTTCCCCCCTCCCCTCTTACCTAGCCAGGCATTGGTCAAACTGAGCCTGCAGGATAACCAGATTGACAAGATCCCTGTTGCAGCCTTCGCTGAGCTGAACAGGCTGGAAAGACTGGATATCTCCAGTAACCAGCTTCAGACTCTCACGCAGGGCGTGTTTGATGGCCTGTCTAGCCTAAAGCATCTCATGGTGCGCAATAACCCCTGGCGTTGTGACTGTGCTGTGAAATGGGTGGTGGTGTGGCTGAAGTCTTTGCCCTCCTCCATCAACGCCCGAGGGTTTGTGTGCCTGAGTCCGGAAAAGGTGCGCGGTATGGCAATCAGAGAGCTCACGCTGGATAGTATAGAGTGCCCGATTGAAGTTGATCAGCCACCCTGGCCCACCCTCCGCTCCACACCCCCTCCCCCACCAACAACAACCCCTATCACCACCATGATCTCAACCCTCATCAGCACATCCATCCCTTTCTACTTTGACTCACCCTCACCCCCTTTAACCCCAATCCATAACAACCCTCCTGGGCCCCTGCCTCCTTATGAGGACCCCCTTCAGATCTCCTTCCATGTGGTCAACTCTACCAGCATCGAGGTGAGCTGGGCTTCCTATTTCACCGTCACAGCCTACAAGGTCACTTGGGTCAAAAGGGGCCAAAGCCAAATAAACGAAGGAATGCGGGAGAGGACTGTGAGTGGGGACAGGCGGCAAATTAGCCTCACTGACCTTGAGCCCCGATCCGTGTATCGGATTTGCGTGCATGTTCTGGACACCCTAAATTCCTACAGGCCCGGAGAGGATACTATATGCTCTGAGGCCAGGACCAAGGCTGTTGTGTCTACAAAGCCTCCGGGGAGAGAGCCATCTCCACAGGAGAGCATTAATTCCACGCTGCTAATGGCTGGGATCATAGGTGGGGCGGTGCTCATCATCCTGGTAACGCTGCTCAGCCTGTTCTGCTGGCACATGCACAGGAAGAGCCGGTCATCTTCGACCAAGTGGAAATACAACCGGGGCAGAAGAAAAGACGACTACGGTGAGGCTGGAACCAAGAAGGATAACTCCATTCTGGAAATGACTGAGACCAGTTTCCAGATAGTGGCGCTGAACAATGAGCAGCTGCTCAAGGGAGATTTCCGCATTCAGCCTATCTACACGCCCAACGGGGGCATTGGATTTAGAGACTGTCACCTCAGTAACAACAGCCTAGCCTTCTGCAAGAGCAGCAACGTGCCCAGTACAGAGTTCTGCCATACGTGATGCTGCAGTCTTTTCACATACCATAAACAATGAATACACGCATAAATGTACACACATACAACATTTGTGAAGACAACAAAAAAATACAAAAATTCTAGTGAAATATAACTGTACTATATATATTTCCAAGTTCTGTCTACAATGTAATTTATACTATGGATAATAATGTGGGATTCTCTGCTATCTTTTTTATTTTTAGAAGAAGAGATACAAGTGTTTCTTTTTTTTATAACCAGCAGGGTTTTGAACGTTGTTTTAATGGTCAGTACTGTACATGAACATGGATTTGTACAATCACGGCACCCTGGGTGTAGCTTCTGATTGACGCTGTCAGCCTTGGGAAATGTTGAGGGGCGCTTAGAGGGCTGGGATCCTTTGCTAACCACAGAAGCAAAATATGGCCTTTTTGCTCTTTTAAACACTACAAACCCTCCCCAGTACAACAGTACAGTAAAGACAACACAGCACGGAGGAAATCCAAACACTGCTGATTAGAGCGCTGTTGAAATATAGCACTGGTTCATTGGCGGTATGTTGTGAAAAAAAAGGACTGAAGTGCACTTTCTTATTAATGGAAGCGAAGCAGGAAATAAGCAGAGGTGGTGATCACATGGAAGGGAGTGTGGACGGCTGTGTAGGAAGAATGTCATTGTTGCTGTTGAAAAGCCTGGACAGAGATTTCCCATAAGTGCCTTAACACTAAAAGCATCTTTGTTCTACTGGTTTACAGTGGAACAAAGGTGGGCTTAGTCAAGAGACACTTTTTGGAGAAAATAAATTGGTAATTTTCATCATATTTGTATTTTTTTCTGAGGAGGTGCAATTATTACCACAAGTTCAAAAAGGAACAAAGGATGTTTGTCCTTAATGAGGTGCATGGATGTGCTGAGACTCGCAGATCCTTTTGAAGAAATTCCCTAATTTGTTCTGCTTCTCTTTTTCCCTTGTTTTGGCAATTGAGGCCACAAGGGGGCAGTTTCCCTTAGCGTCGTGTGTGGGACAGAGGGCAAGACAGACAGAGGGAAGGAAGAAGGAAGAAAAAGCTGCATAGATCACTTTACATCCACAATTCCCCTAGAGTCCATTACCCAGACGACATTAATCATGCTCAAACAACATTGTTTAGCGTATTATTGCTCATCGAGCTACTTAATGATGTGGAATCATTTAAAACTAACAGTATTTTCTGTGTTCGGTGGCTAAATGATATAGATTTTCACCACTGTGGTCCATCATGATTGGAAGGCCTATGTTCCCAAGCTCTGTGTGTGTGAGTGCGATGCATTTTGAGAAAGCACACACATAATGCTAATTATACACCCACTTATTTCCAACCGTGTCCCAGCGTTCATTAGGCTTTTTGATACATTTGGAAATTACCACAATAGGATTGTGCTCCGCCCATGGAACCTCACAATGCTGCACACAGTTGTGACTGAGAAGCTCATCCAGCGTTTCATCATTCAACCCTTTGTGCACATTTTATGAGACTGTCTACTTCATTTATGGTTTCGCTCTACCTGAACAATGCACCTGCTCACTTCACACCATTAGGTCCTTCGATGATGATCCTCGCCCTATCTCCCCTCATTTTCCGTCCTTCCCTCCCCCGTCTCCCTGCATGAGCTCAATTAAAACACTTTCCCTGCCCTTCAGCATGTGCGCTGTGGTGGCAGCTCTTTGCATGCGATGTGCCAGTGAAAGGTCTTCATTATTCACTTCTTAAGAAGACTTTATTTGATTTGACAAGATTCTAGTTTGAGGGGCCAAGCTTAAAGATTTCCCACCGCCGACACTTTTGCCCCCACCTTTCCCCCTCTCCTCATAATCCTCGACCAAAAAAGGGAGAAAAATATGTAGACCTTATTTTCACTTGGCTGCATGGAGCTCACACTGGGAGACTGAGTGTGTGTTAACTCTTTGTGGGGTTTACAGTTTCTGCTGCTCCAACAAACATGGTAGATAACTGACAAAAACTAGGCTGAAGGGAAAATATTTGTAAGGGCTTGTACTCAAGTTATTCCAGTGTCAAGATTATCTTTGAGAGGATTTTCTTTATTCATTCTGGATATCTCAAAAGTAGCTGCACTTACTGTAATTCCAGCGATAGCTCCGATCACGTTGAATTGAATTTGAGGTGGCGCGCACACTTGCACAGCCCCAGTGTTGAAAATCTGTTCACATTTGAAACATGACCAAACACAATGATTGAATGAAATCTGTCCCAACACGTCATGTAGTGTTGTTATTTTTTACCTTTTTGTTGGATTTTCTTTTTAGAAGCAAATGGATACCTTTTTCCACAATTAAGCATAAGTTTAGTTTCTGGAAATATTCACTCTATTGCTGTGGTTTAATGAGAAGATTCATACCATCTGATGTTTGTGAACTAAATGTGAAGCTACCAGCAGCAGCCAGTGAGGTTAGCTTTGCATAAAAACTGGAGACAGCTAGCTTGGTTCTGTCCAAAACTAGAAATATTTTCTGTCAAACAACATGGTCACTTTTAGAGTTATTTTGAATGGACACATATATTGTGTTAATAAGTGATGGTTGATGGGGTTTGCTACATTTGGACTGAGCCAGGACTTACCCCCTGTTTCAAAAATACTGCTAAGCTAGCTAAATGGCTGCTGTTTTTAGCTTCATATTTGCAGTAGGGACATGAGGAGGTCAATCCTCTCATCTAACTCTTAGCAAGAAAATGAACAATATAATATTTGGCAAAATTACAAACTGTTCCCTTCTGTGAATAAAGATAATAATAGAAAATATGTTCATTTGCTTTGCAACAAAATGATTGTAAAGTATGTTTTTAAGACTTCAATACATGACATGTTTAGAATGGGTATTTATTCACGTTGGGTTTATCAAAAATAAGATCTTCTGTGGTTAACAAGGCATCTCCACTTTTTATTTCAACCTTTTTCTATGAATATCCACAGCTGAACATAACCCCCACGCAGAAACACTTGAACATTTACATCAAATATCATTTATTACTCTGTGTTGCACCCCTTAAAGTCACATGCTAATCAAACAAATGGGGTCAAACTGTCGAAACATAAAGTATCTCCCCTGTCTGTGAATGTGTAACGGAGACAGATATTTGCCTTACCTTTTATGCAGGACTGAATGATAAGCTAGTGAGAGCGTTTAGTGGGAGGAAGAAAGGAGGAGACATAAAGAGACGGCAACAAGAATGCAGAAAAGAAAGCACATTACTCTTAACAATTTTCAGCCACGGCGCAGCAACAATAACAGTGTTAACAGGAAGAACAACACGGAGCATGACGCACAGTAGCTAACGAGAGACTGTTCATCCCTAATGCCAGACCTTAAGCGGTGCATGGCTAATGATTCGTGCTTTGAAGCTTTGGTGGTTGTTTAGCAGCGTACATTATTCTTAATTTTCTTGATGAAAGAACGCGGCTGCAGATCCGTGACCATGGAATTACACAAAATGTATCAAGGACTGCTAGCGTAGGATTATTACTGTTTCTGGGTGCTGAGGAGTAATTTCCCTTAAAGCTCATTGAATCATGTTGAAATAATTATGTTCAAACTCCAAGAGGTCAACACAAATGAGTGGTTGAATATGTTTAAAATCGTCTTTCTACCTGCAGGCAAAACTACAAATATCTCTTAGCCAGTAACATTCATTCAAGGATTTTTGCATGTACTGTATTTAGCTTCATAGCCTTTCATTTGTTTATCTTACCGGGTTTTTTTCTTCTTCTAGCAATCCCCCAGTGGTGGTTGAGGTACAGTATGAGCAACCATACAGGAGAGTTTTGAGAAAGAAGGCTTGAAAGTTACAGTGCATGTGAAGCAACTGCGTACGGATACTCATGGAGACGCTGCAGTGTTACGTTAGCCATCCACACCAAGTTTTCTTAGGAACCAAAGTTACATTTCTGTTCTCATGATGAAATATTGATGTTGTTCCATGTATGTGCCTTGAGGTTGAACTTACAATGTAAAGTCCTTGAAAACCTTTAAATGTTTTTGCACAAACTGTAAATACTTAAGTGAAGCTTTTTGAAAAATAAAAGAGCCATTGGATTTGGGCGATCACTCCTTCTTCATTTTAGAAAAGTATATTCTGTCCATGAGTGATCCCACATTCTTTTTATTTTACGTATGAGTTGTGGCAAGACGGGGGAAAGTTTGTACATTACACACAGGGTTTTAGCTAAATGTATTTTGGGTCAGACACTAGTAATTGGGGATCAAAGATGTGTACCACACCATGCCAAGTTATCCTCTTATTTCTATAAGGGAAGCTTGAGACATCTTAGCGTAGCCACCGCAGCTTAGCGTACTGCTGGGGGAAATCCAGGATACTCTCTCATTCTACATATACGGCACAGCTAAGTCCCAGAATGGGCTCAGTCTCCAAATCCCTACCAACTTTTTTCCCCCTCCCCATGACCACATCCCAATGTTGCCTCTGCAACCTCCAGTCGGCTAGAAAAACCCACATAAGCACAATCTTAATTCACTATGACAATTAACCACATGTATTGGGCTGAAACACAAGAGGGTGTGCCTCTCTGGTATTTTGAGCGGGAAATTGGTGTTTCTCTCAAAACCCCCACATGTCAAAATGTGATTTGTTATTGCACAATTGTAGGCCTTTTGTGGAGGCAAAGTGGGTAAGGGTTTGGCACTAAAATAATCTGCTTTGCTGTTCTGTCCTACTTGTGTATTGTGTAGCAAGCGTTCTGGAAGATTGAGAGTGTGTGATCTCACCACCATCTCACCACTGTGCATTCATCAGTAAGTGGGTTTAAAGACCATAACTTAGTTATTGCGTAATGTCTAAGTTCATATTAATTCAAACTAGTGATTTGCCAAAATCGGGTTGCACCACAATGATGTAAGAAAAGAGTATGGAATGATCAGATGCTAGATAACGTCTAATATTGTCCAATTAAAAAAATACCAATCATATGTAAATTGGAACAGTTTTAGACTAGAGCTTTAATGCTAAGTACATTACCAATGTTTGTACATAAGCACAAATCTGAGGGTATTTAAAATATATTCACAATTTGATCATTTTAAATGTCACATATTGTAGGATAAAAGCCTACAATATAATGCATGGACCGCTTAAGCAACACAGCAACTAAAAGCTGCATTAGTCATAATAATACAATTATATAGTTTGGTATTTAAAAGTAAAACACCCACAGGGGCCATTGTTCAGCATTTTGAGTTATATTTTCTCAAGTACATTTACTCCATATTTAAGTTCATTTAATTAATAACAAATCAGAAATGTGCAATTCCTAACCACTCTCTCTTAAAACTGCCCTTTTCGTCGAGTGAAAACCATGAATCTCTAGATGTGTTGATGTTGAATCTTTCTGATCTGAAGTATAAATTGAATGAGAGAATTCTAATGGCTGGCTTTTTAAATAAATGTCTTTCTCACAAGACAAAGATATGATGATCCTATAGAATATGATGCATTATTATACTTTTCAAAAGTATATATAGGAGTTAAATGTAGCACAACCTTTATCCTAATTAACCCTTGTTTGGTGTTCATATTTTTGTTACTTAGCCTGTGTTCGTGGGTCTGGTGGACCCGCTGCCTTTTTGGGCTTCAATTCAACCCAATTAAACTATTTTATATTAAAATACTCAACAGATGTTTACTTCATTCCAATTACAAGCAATATGAACAGCATATATGGTTAATATTTGCCCTGTTACATTTGTTAGATCACATTAATGAATTAAAGTGCTGCTTGTTTTTTTGCCCGCTGACCGGCTGGTCCTGTGGCCCGTATTTCTTTTATAACTAGCTAATGCTCGATCTCATCCTCTTCTTCAAAGTCACTGTCAGACTCAGAGTTCTCAGAAAGTTGATCCTCACATTCTGAAACATCTTCCTCTTCCTCTACATCATCATCAAATGGTTCTCTCTCTTCCAAAATCATTTGCAAGGCCCTCTGAGCAGAGAATCGTTTGGCCATCAGTTGTGATAAGGACCCAAACTGGCGAAGCTTTAATTATTGTGTCCTGCCCCACAGACAGAAGGCCCAGACAAGTGCACAGGACCTACAATTTTTACACACTTTTGTTAGCCCCGGGACCCGACCCCGTGGAGCCGAACATCCTGGATGTAATGTAAATGTGGGGGGGGTATAGTGGGTGGTCATTGAAAATGTGTTCTGATATATGTTCTTCACAGAAAATGAGCCAAGGCCATTGAGTGTGAGTTTGAAAAAATTATTAATCATATAATTTTCTTTAGCTAAATAATGAAAACGGGTCCCACAGACCTGAACACTATACAAGGGTTAAACCTTATTACAGAATGGGGACATTTTACTGAACAATGAACACTTCTACTTTGATTTGAGCAGGGTTTTTAATGCTGTACTTTTACATTTAGTAGAGTATTTCACGATATGAAATAAGTACTTTTTCTTAGGTAAAGGATCTGTTTCTTCCACAACTTCTTTACTTTTGTTACTTTAAGTACAGTTCGCTCCTAAGACACACACACACACAAACACACACACACACACGCACACACACACACTTACATCGTAACTCATCTAAGTTTGAACTGCTGCAGTCGGCACTTTCCTAATTGTCAGACGACGGAAACGCAGTGGCAGAGTTTATTTTGCTTTATTTAGATGCAAATGCGTGTGTGTCATCTTCCATATGGAGGAAACTAATGACATGTGGACTTTCTGCCTTTGAATCGTACACTGAACAGGTGTTCGCTCTGAGGAGCTGCTTTTTAAATGTCTCCCTGCCAAAAGAACATTCAATTCTCTGTTTAGTGCAAGCTCTGGAACAGCTTTACTTTGTGATCCTCATTTAACCGTCTTCTAATCAGCCTCAATATGGAGGGAAAGTCATTAAAGGATGCAATTTAAAGCAATCCTATTTCAGGTGTTACAAACATCGACATCTGGTAGACTTTAACATTGAAGAGGCTGGTTTTAAAGCGGTGCTTGGTTGTTATTCCCATCTTTCATTGCCCTCTGTTAGCCTTTAATTAGAGGCTATATGCAGGTGAGGCCTACAGCTCTCGCACAGTACTTCAGGCTAATGCGTGTCAGGATGGGTCACTGGATTTCTGCCCATTTACTGCCAACGGTGAATGGCATGAACATTCAGTAGAAAACACTAAATCCATTTATGATCACATTGCTATTTTCTTTTTTATTAAATGAAAAAATGAATTGATGGAAAAAAAGAAAGCATAGTTTATATTTACTCTTGTGTGAATAGAAAATAGACTTGCAAGCTCCGATTTTCTCTTCCTGTTTCCTGAAAGTACTTACTCCATTTGATGCTAGTCTTTTTAAATGTGACTTTGTGAAGTTGAAAGAGACCAAAACACAGCAGACTCTATAGGAATTCCTCTGGCAGCATTCTAACAATGAACACAAGGGGGTATTTTAAACAATCATCAATCGGGGGAATGTTAGGAGATGCAAATTACATTTGTCCTCCCAATTTTAGATTACCATGCAAGGCTGAAAATGCAAACAGAAGTCTCGCCTGATTTCTGCTACAGCTGCATAGAAAATGTGCTTTGTGCCCTTGAGATAGCTGACATATTTCCCGTACAAAAATGAATATATTGCCTGAAGTCTTTAGTCTTACGTGAGACTTGCTTTTAAAACCACAGCACTTTCTTTAACACTCTTTTACAAGTTGAGAAAAGTGACCTGCCAGCTGTGTGGAGTCCTAATTGGTGACAAAATGAGTTTTTATGCTGTCAAACAGCCTGAAATGCTCTAAGGTCTGGAAGGCATTTATAGGTGTCTACACAATGGAGGTAACCCTGCTGTAAACAGTGTGATGCAACCAGTTAGCTGCAACCTGCAACTAATGCTACCGTTGTGAAGCTTGCAATGGTCAGTTTGTGTCGACACCAGGAGCTAGAGGCATTGAGTCTACTGCTCTGTCCCTTTTTTATTTTGTGGTTGTGCTGTATTATATTCCTTTATATTCTGCAGAAAACCTGTCTCCTACAAAACGAACACTCAAACTGCATTCTCGAATAAGTTTAGAGGGAAGCTTTTTTTCGCCCTGAATCCTGTCACAGTTTTTGACATGTGTTGTAGATGAAAAACACACCAAAATTAGGTTTAGTAAAAGATCATGGTTTGGCTTTGCCCAAACACATTTATTGTGTTATTTAGCTTACGTAAGTTTATTGAAATTACTAAACGTTGCCTTCTGGTTTAACACGGAACAACCACACCAGTCTCCTGGGGGACAGTCTTGTGTTTTGTTTAGAGCACTTTCTACCCAAACCCTCTTTCTATGCAGACTTCTGCGGATATATTTGTGAAATGTTAAAAGCATACATAATCCTAACCCTAACCCTAACCCTAACCCTATTTCCCCGGAAAACAAATTGACAGTTCAGTTTGGCTGTATGGCAACATCATTAGGGGACCATGCTCTCTGAAGTTAACCACAAATTAAGGGGATATAGGTTTAAAAAAATAGTCAAACTATAACCCCAAATGTTATTATAAAGAAAACAAATGTATATTCACCTCTCTGGCTTTACTGAGGGAGTCATTCTCACAAAGTCTTGCATATTTGTATTGTGCATGTGCTAAACACATGTCCTGCTAATAATCCCAATTTTTAGTAATTATGAATCTGATTACGCCTTTTCTGTGACTGAACACAATAGTTTTCTTTTCAACACCATTTTCCTAAGTTTCCCAAAGCCAATGTGCATCATGCTGCCAACATGTGGTCAGAGTTAGTGCTTTAAGAAGTGAATGTGTGAATGAAGCTATAGTGGAAAATCACACACTCTGCAGTGTTCTGCTGACTGAGTAACAGACTGTGCGGAGGTGAAATAGTAGCAAGAATAGCAGTGGTGGAAGAAAGTATTCAGATATTTAATGCAAGAAAAAGGATTAAAACAATAAATATTATGTCAAAATGCATTATTTTAATAAATACAAAATGAGTCCACTCTTATAAACCTTTCTAAAATAAAGGTGCCAAGTATTAATCAGCTAAAATCAGTAATATAACATCATTATGTATCTTGTGTTGGGTTGATCTATAACTAATTTAACAGGCCCTGTAATATCCACATTTGCATTTAATGTTAAACTGAAGTCACATACAGTACAAGTGCTTTAAATGGCACATACATTTTTTATTGGTGATTAGACTGTAAATACATACATTGGTATTATGAAAATGATCGTTAAGAAGCCTTCTTTAATGTGGATGTCACATATGACTTAAAGGGGACCTATCATGGAAAATAAACTTTTGTATGTCATTTATACATAAATATGTGTCCCCGGTGTGTCAGGAAACTCACGCAGCATCAGAAAATAAAACCCTCTCTCTTTTCCTATGTACCCAAATCTCTAAAAACGGAGGAGCAACGGAGCTGATCCAGATTTGCGTCCGATATGACGTAATATCGGAAATGTGGACCCACGGCCCAATCAGAAACGTTGCTATCAGAAACAATGCCCGACTGTTTTGGACGTAATATGGTCGGTGTTTACATTAGCATCGCTAACACTCAGAGGTAACCTGTACTGGAGAGAGCATGTGTGTGAAGAAGCAGGAAATAAAAAGGAACTCACCTTGTGGTATAACCGGCAAGAGAGAAAGCCTTTGAGCTCCATACTGTTTCAGAAAGAATCCTTGATTATCCATGATATGGCGTTTCATCACGGCAGTTCCTACCGTTTAAAGCTTTATACACAAAATCAGCACTTTTGAAACAGGAAGTGAAATAGAGGGATATGGGGCATGGCTAGAATGGGTGATCTGTTTGGTATTTTGAGCGAAACACTTCATAGACATGTTTTTTATATATTTGTATGTATCCGAGACCTATGCTATTGCCTAAAAATAGCATGATAGGTGACCTTTAAGTGAGAGATGATCATGGCATTCCTTAAATATAATATTGCTCATTTTTCCTCATTTGTTTAAAAAAAAGACTGCTGTTAATTATCAGCATCCATAACTGAGTGGCACTGTGACAGAGGAGACACTTCATTAGTGGAATAAAATATCAAGTTGTCCAAGCGCTTTCATTTGTTTTCCTAGTTAACAATGTCTTCTCAGACTACAGCACATTTTTCTTTGGTATGAAATGAATCACTCGTTGTTTTATAGACGACGCTACATAGAAACTTGTGCATATTTGTATGCTAATTGGTGATTTATACGCCGTAGCATATATTTCGGCTGCCTTACAGAGGCTGTTACCATGGGAAAGGGGATTCCTCCCACACATCAGCATTGAGAAATAATTGGTATGGATCTAAACAACACTTTCCATATCTCTGGTTTCTTTGATTGAAAGTAATTGTGCTTTCCCCTAACAACAGCTACCTGACTTTTCCAAAAAATACAATTAATGTAGTAGAAGAGCGAGCTGGAGAGCATGTTTATTCAACTCAAAACATCTCTCTACATTTGCTTTACTTCCATAGCGTGATGAAAAAGTCATTCATGGCTAAACTAAATAGGAACCGAGCATTTTCAATAATTAAAATGCCACCTGTCAGGGAAACATGGAGAAAATTCCCCAGAATCTAGCCAGATTAATCTTTAACTTTCTCCCCTGGACCACATTGAACATGGCACGGTGACCATATGTTGGGCCGGTGGGTCACAATTCCAGGAGGGACGGAGCAGCTGTGACCTGAGCGGACTCACCGTCTGGGAAGGTCCGTAATGAATGAAGACGCTGATGAATTGTGAAGGCAAAAGGCTCAAGGCTTTCTGGAGGTGACCAGAAGGAAACTACAAGAAAAAAAACGGTTTTCGCTTTTTTTTTATTTCATGTAACACACAAGTTCAGATTGTGCAAGGCCTCGGCCCGGGAGATTTATTGGTATCGCTGAAGCTCTGCAGGGCTTTGAAATGCAAAAATATGCATTATTCATACGGCTAATCAGGTTCTTGAACATAATGGGAACATTTGCACTGTTAAATAATGTTCTTGTTTTAGTGCTTTTTTATCTAATGATAAATGGCTGTTACCAGGGGGTGTACTATTCCATGAACACAGTTTGACACACTATATTATGACTTTCGTCATTGTATTTTGTCGGCTCTGTACCATGACTTTTTTTTTCACATTTTATCAACATATTATACTATGATATATTTATGATATTTTTGACATACTTTAACATTATTTTTGTATACTTTAAACATACATCGTTCTTTACCATGTATTGTTTGGTTTCTTTTTTATTATCATTTTTCACAGTATTATTTTCAACAATCATACTTACACATTATAGATACAGTATATATGTTGTTTTCTATGATATATTTTAGATACTATTCTACGTTCCTTTTATGAAAATAACATAGTATAGAATGTCAAAAATATTTAAAGAAATAACATTGTAAAGTAAGACAAAAATATATTGAAGAAATTACATATTATAATATGTAGAAGAAATCATAAAAAACACATACAAAATGCATAGTAGTATTTAGAAATAGCAAAATATGAAAATAAATAGCCATATTTTGGACATACGACATCATCTTTTGCATATTATTGACATACAATATGTATAGTATTACAATACAATACTCTACACTCTACAATACATTTATTGTTTTATGTCTTATATAACTATGTTGCATTGTCGTTTTTTCTGATACTTGAGAAAGGATGAATAATACAGAGCAGTAAATTACTAAGCTAGAAAATAGATGGGAATACATTTGCATTTGAGAATGAAACTCTGACCAGTAATGTCATAATGAAGATGCAACATGAGGCATTTGCCATGTCACTCCAGACAAATGACTCCCACAACAAGTCCTCATGGGATATATTTATGATACTGTAAACTAATTGTCAGTCAGACTGAAAGGCTCACTGAGTTCTCCACACATGAGTTATGAGGAACCTTGCTTTAGAAAATGCACTTCTATCATGGGCCACTTTTGGTCAACAATGGCTGGTACATGTGGAGCACAGCACTTCTGATTGGTGTGGATGACTGAAAAAAAATATATATACTGTATATATCGATTTTTTTTTTTCTTTGCGATTTCATAATTGCATCATTTCAAATCGCGATTTCGATTTAAAATCGACTAATCGTTAAGCCCTAATTTATATATATTAGGGCTTAACGATTAGTCGACCCTGACCTATCAGAGGGTGGCACGGGCTAGACAGGGGCCTCCTCCGATTGGTCACCTCCTCAAAAGTTTTTCACCAAGGGAAGCCAATTATTTTGAGCCTCCTCTGGACCATTGCATTATGGCACCAGTGAGTGCAATACCGTGATTTACCACACATTCACTAAACCATTAAGAGCGGCGCGGTTTCACTCTTTCTGTGGACAGATGAAACCAAAGTTGAGTTGTTTGGAAGGAACACACAACGCTATGTGTGGAGAAAAAAAGGCACAGCACACCAACATCAAAACCTCATCCCAACTGTGAAGTATGGTGGAGGGAGCATCATGGTTTGGGGCTGCTTTGCTGCCTCAGGGCCTGGACAGATTGCCATCATCGACGGAAAAATGAATTCTCAAGTTTATCAAGACATTTTGCTGGAGAACTTAAGGCCATCTGTCCACCAATTGAAGCTCAACAGAAGATGGGTACAAAATACAAAAATCAATACTTGTTGTGGTTACATTTGTAAGTGACACGTCCCACCTTTTTCATACACTTGGGAACCTAAATTATTGACCAACTGGGAGGAAACCCGTCGTTTTTTTGGAGTTGTTTGCAAAGGATATCAACGTATAGTCTGGACATGTGTGCCAGTCCTTCCTTTAAAACCCTTTGGTAAGGAGAAATGTTTTGACAAAAGTCAAGTCGGTATAAGAACCCTCAGACCACACTTAGCGAGAGAACCTCCAGTAACGGTGTCGTAAGAGGTTAAACACAACTCCAGTCCTGAGACTACCCGGTGAGTCTTCCGCATAAAAGAAAGACAACTTCGGTAAGACAAAAACTAAATGAAGAACACGAAACCAGCAACCAGGA
>NW_011365509.1:57080-59379 GCF_000735185.1 Notothenia coriiceps | reverse complement strand
AGATTGCCGGAAGGAGGCCCGAGGGCGGGGCCCACCTTGCGGGTGGGCGTGGACTACAAGTGTTTCAGTGCTGCGCGGGTGCGCAGGGGGATTACCCATTAGCGATAGCCTTAGAGGGCTGCGCCATTTAATCATAGAAGCTGGGTTACAGTAGGTAACCTCAGTTATTACCTTTTCCTACTACTTCAGGGACTTCCTGCGTTTACCAGACTGCTTTTCAACGCTCCCAATGGACCAGGAGTGAACTTTTAATCTTTATTCTAACATTATATAACATTGTCACCGGTAACTTAACAAGATTAACAAAAAAATAATAAGCACAAAAAACCTTGCTTTATCTCTTAGGGTGGCTTTATGTCTACAAGTCTAGAAATAGGATACAGTTAAGTGAGACTACGGTCACTATGGATGCAATTTTTTAAGTTTTTGTTTTACAGGTTTCCACATTAAACATAATGTTGAAAGAACTTAGTATAAGAAGGAAATATTACAGGAAAAAATTACAATGCATATCATTTCAAGCTACTTTAATAAAGTTAAGGTATTTGAATCCTGAAATTCCCTATAATCTACAGTTTGTTCACATAGTGAAATTAAAAAATATCTCCCTTTCTGACAGATGGCCAATAGATGGTTGCATAATATGAATGAACAAAGGTAGAAGCTTTTTAAATTGGCAAACTATAACACGCCTCTCGGTGTCCTCTCTCTCCTTCTTTTATCTCCCCCTTTTCTCTCTTCTATCTCAATTACCGGCCGGTAGCACCCAGGCCGTGTTCTATCTCAGAGGCTGTTAATTAACACAATTACCTCCTGTGCTGCTGTTAGGCACACAGACAATGAGAGGAGGTACAACAGAAAACCATTACTCACAGCCTGTCGACAAGACAGACAGACAGAGAGGGGATGAAAGGCTCCGATGGACAAATAAGCCACTTGACGGTTGAAGAAGTAGAAATTGGCCAATTAGAATGCCATCAATGTCAAGAACCACTTGACAAAATGAATGTTCTCTTCCCACATTTTCCTTCTGTCTGTTGCCCGCAGGCTCTTCTGTACTGTAACTGTCCTCATAGACAGGCTTGCAAGCAAAAGTTAGCTGGATTATAAGCATCTTGTACATTTTGTCAGACTTGATGGCTTTAAACGTTTCTGTAGGTGATGGACGCTGTGCTCCTGTGCTGTTTAATTGAGGAGGCCATTTTACTTTATCCTCCCACTGCATTGATTTTAGTGCTTCTCCTAAATTTGTTTTCTGCTAGATTTTCCCAGGATCTGGGCATCCCTGCAAGTTTCTGAGGGCTTGATGGATTCTTAATGTCGTCATCTAGGTCCACTCACAAACACACAATTCAACTGAAGAAAACGGCTATGATGCATTTTGTACATTATTGCATAAGGCATCCATCTTAATATAACAATTAAAGTTAGTTTTAACTAATGGACTACACAACTGCTTAATTTGCATACAGCAAACATATTTAGTTTTTGAGAAGCATTGATAGGCTTCAAGTGCTTATGTACTAATAGTGCCTTTTAAAGCTCTGTTGAAAAGAGGAGGTATTCCCCTACTTGAAGTATTCATGAATAAAAAGAAATGTCTGGAATAAAAGTTCTTTACAGTATGTGTAGTACAGTTATTTACAATTTTACCACTTAATTTGGCTAAGCTGCTTCATCCAGGCTGTGCTGGCGTAGTTTGATCAGATTTGATTGACAGCAGCATGGCAACATGAACCCTTAACCCTGATTGGTGCACAGCAATATGTGACAACGCTGTTGTCAACAATAGAACAAACTAAGGCCCAATCCCAAACCAGGCCCTACACACTGCCCCTACACACTACCCCTCCGTGACGGAGTGAACTCCATGGAGTGACACTCGCAGCTCAACGAGGCTCCCTCCTGTCAGATGGAGGGAGTAAATACAGCGGCAAGCTTTGAGACGGCCTCCCCTCTCTCCGGCAACAGGAAATGCCGTAACTGTATGTAACAAAGGTGTCAAATCAGCATCTCTTGGACAAAAAATTAAAATTAATAACTAAAATAAAACTCCAAACATCTTTCATTGTGTTACTTTTTTGTAAAACTCTTTTAGTTTTAAACATGATTTTTCTAAGCTTCTTAGTTTTTGCAACAGTCTGTAAATATACACAACTTTATATTTGAAATTAATGGGACCACACACACCCCAACACCACACCCCCCCCCCCCCCGCGTTGAGGTTGTCCTCAGTAAAGGCCCCCCCGAGAACCCTTTTTTTCCAACCTGGGACCAGAATCTTTTTCCATTTACACAC
>NW_011365509.1:55629-57035 GCF_000735185.1 Notothenia coriiceps | reverse complement strand
TCGTGACCCCATGTGTCGGGCGTGGCGTAGGTGGCCGAGTGGGTCGACTAGTTCGCTGTACGTTGTCCGTGGCGAACAGGAGTGACAGTACCGCACACACAAGACCGTACAATTATAGGCAGAATCAAAAAGCCCAAAATATATAATTTTCACTCCGAGTGGGAGGAAGATTATTGTTGTATCTATTCCAATTCAAAGTCCATCTGTCTCATCTGCAATGCGAGCGTGGCTTTATCGAAGAAGGGTAATTTCGGAGCGGCATTTCAAAACAGTGCACAGAGGGACCTGAAAGAACAGCTAAATGCACAGCAGTCCATTTTCACCAGGCCCAACAACAAGAGCAAGGCTGCTACCATAGCATCTTATCGTGTCAGTCACGTTCTTGCGAAACACATGAAGTCTTTCAAAGACGGCGAAGTTGTGAAAGAAGCATTCCTGGAGGCTGCCGACGCGCTTTTTGGGGGACAGTAAAAATAACAGTAGCATTTCAACAGGTTTTTGATATAATAAAAACTCAAGTTAGATACCGTTATTAATCAGCTGTACGTTTGAGTTTGTTTGAACTTATTCATTATAATTATTGTACAAAATGGTATAAGAATGCAAACATTAAGATCTGTTCTGTTTAAATTGATTATAGTCGATTATCAATTCAGGTTAAGAGAACTAGTGTTGCTTGCATCCTATTTTAAAGGCATTTCTTTTTATACTCTACTAAAATGCAACAAAACAAGGGTTTGATTCTACTAATGTTGTCTTTTTTATTGCACTTTGGCAGCAGATTCCTGTCTAGCTTCAGATCTGAGCTGTCTTATTAGTAAGCCTAATTTATACTTTTGTAGCAACACTATTTTTATATAATGGCAAAGAAAGGGTTCAGAGTCTTTTCTTTTTTTCCTGTGTCATATGTGGCAGCACTGTTCAATGTTTCTTGAAAACATTACCCACTGTAGTATGTGACGTGTGAATAAACTCCAACTCTGTATCAACAACACTGTTGTGTAACTTCAGTTAAATACTTGTATGTGTGTAGATTAGAAAGAGGTAAGATAAAGGATCTGCAGTATTTTATGAAGTAGTAATCGTACAAAGGTCAGTTTTATACAAGTAGAAGTGTGTATTTACCTGGTAGTAGGCTGTCAGTAATGGCTACGCCTCTCTATTTGGACTGGTAGATCTCGGCAGACTGGCAACTTTAAAAGTAGCTCTCGGTTCAAAAAAGGTTGGGCACCCCTGGTCTAGTATAATCTGTGGTAGTCAGATACAGTAGCACACACACACACACACACACACACACACACACACACACACACACACACACACACACACACACACACACACACACACACACACACACACACACACACGAACACACACTAACACGCACACGCACGCACACTACGACA
>NW_011365509.1:46773-55589 GCF_000735185.1 Notothenia coriiceps | reverse complement strand
CCGTCCCCTTGTGTGTAATGAAGGTTTTTATGCATGTAAACGGTCTGCAGAGTCACAAACCCTCAAAGTAAACCCTGTAGCAAGTAAAACTCTAACACAGAAAATACCTGTCTATGCTGCCCCAGAACGCCTCGTCGGACATTTCGGGGCCATTCGGTGTGTGAGCACAGACACACATACTCCCAGCCAGGCTGCGGGGTTCGCTGTGTCGCGCAGACGGCCACTGGGCTCATAGGGAGGCGGGGCGGGGCGGGAGCAATACACACACTATACAGAGATGCTGTATGAGAAACCAATGTGAGTTTGGAACATTGCACAATGTAAATATATTCTAGTAGACCTCAACAATGGAGTTGCATTGTGGCTAGCGCTCCACAAAGTTAAGAAAGGTTCTCATTATTTAAAAATTCTAACTTGCTTTGAGAAACATAACTCATGACAATACATTTCTCATATATTAAAGTATTGTACTATTGGTTCAGAATCCTAATAAACAAAGCCAAAACAAGCAGCAAAAACATTATAGTTTTTCTGCCAAAGTAACTGAGCTACCGGTACTGAACCGGTTATTTCTGTAATGAATAAATGTCTTGTGTGTTCACTAGTTTGCGAGGATTCAGCTAGAGTTTACAAATGTAAAACTGCATTTCATGCCAAGACTGCAAGAACAGAGTCTCTTTAATAGCATTTAAGATGGTTCATCCTCAGACTTCA
Source organism: Notothenia coriiceps (assembly GCF_000735185.1). Classification (NCBI taxonomy): domain Eukaryota; kingdom Metazoa; phylum Chordata; class Actinopteri; order Perciformes; family Nototheniidae; genus Notothenia; species Notothenia coriiceps. Next base: position 54,875 of record NW_011365509.1, on the reverse strand, counting down.
TGTATTGATTTACTTTCAGATGCATCTGTTACTCCAGAGAAGCAAATGAGAAAGAGAAATAGGAAAAATAAGAACAAGTAGCCTCACATAATATAAAGTCAAATGTACCCTATAAAAGTGATTGCCTTTCATCATATTTTAAAATGAAATTAATCTTTTACCAGTGGGGGAAGAAGTAAGGAAATTAATTATTAAAGTTAAAGCAGTGATACCACAGAGTACAAATGCTGGCTCTTACGGAAACGACTAACTCCCCTTTTGTGTATGTACAGCTCTCAACATGCCCAGACCTGTAGTGATTTTCACCTCTTTTAATACTTTTCGCCTCATTCTGAAAGAAAGAGGTGAAATGTACCAACGTGACAGCCATCTTGGTGTTGGTGACGTGTGCAAGACCAGAGTTGTAGTTCATTGAGCGCTTCACACAAAGAAATGTGTAACTTCACAGTTTTACGACACATTTTAATTTTTTTGACTTGCAAAATTATCTTTTGAATTGACAAACATCATATGTGTAATTCGTGGCACAATTCAAACGGGATCGAAAGATAATCTTTCTCTCCCCATTGACTTCAATACATTATTTTTCCGATATAAGGTCCCATGGAAGTCCACCGGAAGGGGAGGGACTTCGCCACTCTATTAGATTCATGACCTCTATTTTAGTAACATTTACGCAATATGGCCAATAAAATCTTACGCCTTTTTTCTGTGAAATGTTTTCGTCATTTCAAACCAACATAATCTGGACCTTGTATCCTGTACCCTCTGGCTTCGAAAGAAATTGTACACTATATGCAATACTTTTTATTTTCTATATTTAGATACATTGTATTTGTGAGCTACTTAATTTCTAGACAATAAAACTTTCTTTTAAAAAATAAAACATCAAGATAAAATGATGAAGAGAAGTCTCAAAATAAAAAAAAGGTTTCCTAGTTTTTTCAAAACTTCAAACCCATTGATCTATTTCTCAAACTGGACATTTCATCCTCACCAGTTTGTATAGAAGCACAGCTGCTAGTGTATTTTAATATAAGAGCATTAAAATACACTAATTACACCTTAGAGCAAGGCAGTCACTTTTTGCCGTTGCGAAAAAGCTTCATATCCCTTTTTCAAAAACTATTTTAATATGCTAGAAGAACGCTGGACATAGTTATGCAAATAACAACTGCAGTTGAATTTAAAAAAAATCAAATTTTGAGGGAGTAACACAAAACCTGACATTTAATGCAGATTCTTTGCTGGAAACTTCTTTGTACATGTATTTGTGGCTGTATCACCACTATGGTCATAATAATGTAAGAAAAAGACAAAAAATGCATGTAACTGCTGTGTTAGGGTGGTGTTTTCCTCTCAGGATACTTTGCTGACGTCGACAGTAACCACAGCTGTTAATGCCATAATGTGAGCATGTTTATTATTAAGTTGAGGTCACCAGGAAAACATGGTCTGTCTGATCTGCTGATTATACACGCACAGCGCAGTCCCTGCCAAGCTGCCGCATGTCTGGTAGGGAGGAAGAGGGTTACATCAGTGTTTAAAGTGGTCGTTAGTCAGTGGGTTCGTCCATAAATACACACAGAAATTCAGATACACAGTTAGTAGGTCAGAGCTCCTCCATCATTTCTCCCCTGTCTGCTGCATTTGAGGTTTTCGGTCTGTGGCCTTCTTTGTCCTGCCTTTTTTACCCTCCTTTTCCTTCCTCCTGTGTGTTGACTGAATCCCGTCTCACGCCTTCCATTTGTTGTCCTGCACTGGAAACTGCTATGAGGATGAAGCTCGTCATGGTTGAATTCACTCTGGGTGTCTTGGTCACGCTCTGTCACCCGCAAATCAGATATACTATCTCGACTTCTTGTATGTTATACTGAAGCCAAGCAAATACATCTGACATGCTGTTATAGTGCCCTCATCAGGGCTATTAGTGTAAAAGTAGCTGAATTTGTTTTTAAAGTTAGTTAGACATTAGTCATTGCTATTGATATTGACTTATCAGATGTTTACTTATAAATCCATTTTGTTCATTTTATTTTTATTTTTAACTGAATGTTTTATTTTTGATGAAATGGGATGTTAGTGTAGATTGGTATACGTTTTCTACTTCTACGTCGAGCACATAAAGCTTAACCAACCAACTGTGTTCAAATTAATATTATTTAACACCCTTTATTATTTAAGATATTATTCAAATATTGTATGAAATTAAACTTTCGGTTTTTAGATCGGAATGGTTAAGTTTGCATTTGTATCTGAACTATTTCCATCAATTATTTTTCATTTTTGTAAAAATAAATTCAACAATCTATCCATGATTTTTAAATAATCATTTGCACTATTTAAATAAAACTTTCAAGCAAACATTTGAACCATTTATTCATTACTTTTAGCTAATTGATCCCACCACGTGTCCATTTCTTCAACTGTTTTAGATTTCAATTGTTTATCCATGACTCAAAATCAGCGTTAACATGTATCCATTGCTCTTAGCTCCCTATTGTAAATAACCTCTATTAACCAACTGCTTAGGCTTCTCTGCTTATTATCGCCAGGTGTTGCAACTGACTTAATATGTACATATATTTGTTCAAAATGAGTTGAGCTATTCCATATTCTTCCCATGTGCCCCCTTGCAAATGCAGAAGTGCCCCCTTGGGTAAGAGCACCTCTGTTTGAGAATCACTGAACTGCAGTAAAGTTAGCTTTGGAGGGGGATTGCAGGTGAAAGTGTATGTGCACAACTAAGCACATTATCTGCAGATGCCCTTTCCCCCTCTCCACTCTCACAGTGTCTCTTTCCTCTGAGGGGAAATGGTTTCAAAGAGATCACCTCAACTGTGAAAGGCACTGACTCAGCATCACTACGTGTGTGTGTGTGTGTGTGTGTGTGTGTGTGNCAGCATAAACTGAGAGCTCCCAGACAGGTCTACTATTTTCCCCTAAAATAACTGTAGAAGGGAAGAGGCAAAACACCCCGGAATCCTGAAAAAACTGTTAAACAGTTTTTTCAGGATTCCGGGGTGTTTTGCCTCTTCCCTTCTACAGTTATTTTAGGGGAAAATAGTAGACCTGTCTGGGAGCTCTCAGTTTATGCTGCCGCTCGCCTTGTTGCCATACCGGAACGCCAGTTTTTGTGTTTTTTAAACATTGTAAGCCGTTCAAATTCGGAAAGTGGAAATAAAGGGAATATGCAATGTTGTTATATTGTGTCCGAGGATATGACCAACACTTTTAAAAGTTAGGCCTAAGGTTTTTTATAGAGTGGCGAAGTCCCTCCCTTTCCGGTGGACCTCCATGGGACCTTATATCGGAAAAATAATGTATTGAAGTCAATGGGGAGAGAAAGATTATCTTTCGATCCCGTTTGAATTGTGCCACGAATTACACATATGATGTTTGTCAATTCAAAAGATAATTTTGCAAGTCAAAAAAATTAAAATGTGTCGTAAAACTGTGAAGTTACACATTTCTTTGTGTGAAGCGCTCAATGAACTACAACTCTGGTCTTGCACACGTCACCAACACCAAGATGGCCGTCACGTTGGTACATTTCACCTCTTTCTTTCAGAATGAGGCGAAAAGTATTAAAAGAGGTGAAAATCACTACAGGTCTGGGCATGTTGAGAGCTGTACATACGAAAAAGGGGAGTTAGTCGGTTCCGTAAGAGCCAGCATGCGGGACCGGCTTTACAAGGTTTCGGTGAGTAACACGAGTGTAATGTGTAACGTTAATGTCAGCTAGCTAACATTAGCTAACACTCTCGTGTTTTGTTTTAGTTGCTCTTCGAGAACGAGCAAGAGGTACTATTACTGGTATGATAACAACCTGGTACAAAGCACACAGGCATCTTGTTAAAGTAAGTAAGTACATTAAGTAAATGTATTTTTAGCTATCTGGAGGGAATACATCAGTTATGACAGCACTTACGAGAATCTGGGATTTGTAGTCTTTCTAGTTGCGTATTTTTCATAGTCTTATATTTCAACAGTTTTAAGACAAACTTTGAATTTTTTGACATGGAAATGATTTTTTAAGATTGACAAACAACATATGTGTAATTCATGGCACAATTCAAACGGGATCAAAATTTAAGTTTTCTCTCTCCATTGACTTCAATGTATTATTTTTTCGGAATAAGGTCCCATGATGCGGAAGTAAGTGGGCGTGACTTCGCCACTCTATGGGAGCATACCCAAAATTGCGTTATTATTTGACTGAGTTCTGGTGGTGTGAGATCTGTGGCAATGTAACTGGGAGGAAGGCAAATATTACACCTGCTGTTTTTCTCTTATATATTTGAATGTGCTTAGCTGGCCAATGCTTCATTTCCCATGTTTTTATAGCCTTCTTGCAATAGCTATGGCTTTCCAACCATTTTTGGTTTTGTGTAATATTAATATAATTCCAGAGAAATCTGTGAAACCTTTAGATGACTTTAGATGTAGAAAGAAACTCAACTAATTCAACAACGCATATCTTTCTTATCTCAGACACACACCCCCTCCTTTCAGATTGCATCATCAAAAAATGCTGCTTATCTCTTCTTCATCTTTGACATTTCTCTCTCTCACACGCACACAAACAAACGCACACAAACAAACGCAGCCTGTCGTACCTTCCCCTGCTGCGCTGTGGCCTCTAGCAGCCTCTGCTCCCACTGAGCTCTCTCCTGGCTCAGCCTCTCCAGCAGCTCCAGCTTCTCTCTGCCCCAGTTCCTCTCCCCGAGCTGAAGCTGTAGGTCCGCAGGTGGGTCACAGCAGATAGACAAGCATTAGAGGAGACAATAACATGGATGTGGAGCGCAAACCACCAGAATATGAATTTAAACAGTACAATGATGTCAAGTAAATCATTAAACATGGGTCTTTCAAGTTTTTTAAGCTTGAAGTTTAACAGAGGTAGATTAACAATTAGTGTGAAATTCTTGATCTACCTATTTATACCACTTATGCCCTTATGTTTGTTTAGTTTGAGAAAAAAAGCCTGTTGCCTTCCAACCCCACACACACTAACCTGCTTGGTTAGGTCCATCACAGCTGCGTAGGAGTCGGCCAGGAGGTGCTGGTGCTCTTCACGCTCCCTCTTCAGCGCCAACTTCAGGTCTGGAGGATCTGGAGCATCTGTGACGGACAGAGCCTTGCCTGCTTTGGTCTCAAGCTGAAGAGGAAAGAGTAAACATGGTAAATATAAAATCCCATACATTTTCACTTCCATTTTTAGTATGTGGAGTCTGTAAATTGATATATATTTTTCTTTCAGCAAAATTAAAACTATTTTTAACTAGATAATAATAATACGTTTATTTATTATAGCACCTTTCACAGAAATAGATTTCACAAATTGCTTCACAAGTACAAAGTGAAATGAAGACCACAGAAACATGAATACAATAACCAGATGGGGCATACATTTAAGGTCAACCTAAAAGCAAAACACAGACCACGTGGTTTCCTGAAATAACAGCTTTTAGTTAAAATAAAACACAGAAACACTCACTCACAGAAATAATTGCTATTTGTCATGAATACAACTCTCCCCTCCTCTCCATAAATCTTGCCCTGCTGTCACAGACTCTGTAGGTGGGACCGCTTAATATTTTTATGAGCAGCTCTTTTTTGCCTTATTCCTCCATCTGATCTTGATAGTTCACACAGCCCACACAACCAGGCCCATCCATTTTACTAACAGACACACTCATACACACACAAACATACACACACACCCGACCCATCAATCCTCCCTCTCAGTCTGGCTCTGTGGCGGTGGCGTCCGTATGTAGTGAAGGAACGCTAGGATATGCTAATGGCACTGTCTGGCAGTCAATCTCAGGGTAACAGACGCACACACTCCAAACCCCCGTTTCCTATGGCAACAGAGCGTTGTTCGTTAGTGATGAACGTGACTTAACGAGCCCAATGTCTTAACGAGGTTCACTGCTGAGGCGGTAAGAGGGAGGCTTTTATTGGTGGATGAGACGTCTGGTTCATGACTCACAACTCAGTTATTAAGTTCAATCACTTCTATTTAAACGAGTAAAGCCATGAATATAAAAGCATGGATTTATGAATTATGTTTTACTTGAATAATCACAAAAGGGACTTCTGGGCATGGTTAGTAAGTATAACAAAGACAAAGAGGCATTGACAAAAAAAGAGACAACAAACTTGACTCTTTCTCTGTGGGAGGTCGAAAGATATAAGTACATTTTAGTGGACAAAAACAAAGACTGTCACTGTTTTGTAGAACACTTCTTTGTCAATCAATACACAATAATGACAGAAATCTGATTTGATGTTTACCTGCTTGAGGTGCTTAGCTACAGTATGGCACCATAATAACAAACAACTAAATAAATAATGTGTAACATAATATAAAATTATAAGGATGTTGTACGAGAATGTTTTTTTATACAGAAGCTAAAAAGGACCGTCAAGCCCTAAATATGTATGTGCTAGCGCTTTTAAAAGTGATTAAGTGCTTTTCTCTCCACAATAAATTTATTTAACTTTGTTAACATATGATTAAAAAAATCTAAAAACAATCAGTGTGTTTCGTTGGTTTTGAAATAGTCACAAACCAAAGTCAGAGAGTTACTGCAGAGGCAAAAGTAGTTGTTCTTTGAAACAATTACACTGGTTAGTGTCAGTGTTTAACTCCTGGGCTGCCCTTAAGCAAGGCACCGAACCCCCAACTGCATGTGTTGACCTATACCTGTATTCCAATGCATGTTTGTATTTAATCGGTACTGTGTGTGTATTCAACAAATTCTATAAACAGAGGGGTCAACTGAACTTCCCGTAGGCCCCAATACATCTTCATCCTAATCATGCGGCCCCCCCACAGGGCCTTAATGTACTGTATGTGCTATTTTGGTCAGAATAGTATTTGCCTGCTGCAGATATTTACAACAAGACACAAAAAAAGTAGTTGATCTTATCTGTTTGTGTTAGCAGTTCTCCATACCAATCAGCTGTTTATCTGAAGCAGTAACCAAAACAATCCTGAGGGACAACATGTGTGCCAGTTTATAAATAAAAACAGCTTAGATATTACATAATGCATCCAGAGGTTAAATATAGCAAAGCTTACTGTGTTTCATGCTGTGTGTATTTAAAGCTGAAGTTCTGATTTCATGTTTTAATGTGCAATGAAGAAGGAAGATGATGAACCAGATTAACAGCTGGAAAAACATATGTTGGCCGAATTATTAAACTGGTTTATCACGAAAAATGCTGTGTCACTGTCATGGATGCAATGTTGGGTTGTTGGCTGTATGGTCATTGAATCTAGATTATTATAGGCAAATAACATTTGTTTTGCATTATAAATAATTAAATAACATAACACATTTGCCATTCATACGTTTGGTAATAAAATGTATATAGTTCAAAAAGTTTTGATCATTCAAAAGAAATTCAACAATTTGATTTCTATTATTTCTGCTATTTTCTTGATTATTATTAAATAATAATTGACACTGACATAGTTACACTCATGCCAATAAAGTATATTAAAGCATAAAGGCAGCCCATCAGAACAAATGAGTTTATGTAGAAGACAAAAATAATGTCTGATCTTTCATGTATGATCAGACATTGATGTATGTTTAATTGCACATCTGTGTTGTCTGGAAAGCCAAATCAAATATTTTGTTCCCTGCCCCCTTTATTCTCCTTCTCCCTCCCTCAATGAAGTGATTCAACAGATTTGATGAGTGAGCGCTCTGAGTGTCCAGCTGCTCATGACAGGTGTTCATAACATGACCTACACTCAGGATGGATGACTGATTAAGAGGGGAAAAACGAGGCGGTGTTGTACTGCATGCTTTTCAGGGCTCTGGATATCGTTTTACTTCACGGACGGTGTTTGTTTATCAGGCTGAACGGCGGAGATAATTTCCCATCAGCCGTCTGACAGGTAGGACAGTGTTTGAAATTGAGTTGACTTGTTCAACAAAGCAACAGCTGGAGGAGCCGCCGCAGGCTGTCAGGATGCTTTGGAACTGCTGTGGGCTGGTGAACACACAGACACACGCACGCACGCACGCACGCACGCACGCACGCACGCACGCACGCACGCACGCACGCACGCACGCACG
>NW_011365509.1:32187-46732 GCF_000735185.1 Notothenia coriiceps | reverse complement strand
ACTACCCCCCCCACTAGCTCCCCGTCTCCGACTGGGTCACCCCACTTTCTCCTGTAATTACCATGTCACCGCCCGAAGCTAGACTAACGTGAGTGAGTCGTCGGGTTTCTTCCGCTCCCTACCCACACACACACACACCACACACCAACACACACACACACACACACACACACACATACACACACACACACACAACACAACACACACACCACACACACACACCACACACACACACACACACATCACGACTACACACACACACACACACACACACACACACACCACACCACACACACACCACCTGCATGTCTTGTCGCCGTCGACTCCACACTATGCCCCAAGATCGTGTCTTCTGACGGTACTAATACCCGAATGGTGGGAAGCCGACAAAGAGCGAAATTATGTACAAAAAATGAGGGAGAAGGGAGGGTTAAGGGAGGAAATGAAGGAAGAGAGGAACAAAGGACTAATGATTACAAAGGGATTAGGTGACGTAAATTTGGTTAGGAAGAAAAGAGTGTTTGTGTGTCAGGCCACTGTAGGGTGCGCGCCGACAGGCTTTCCTCGCAGAGACCCTGGTACCTCCCTCTCCGTCCGAGGCTCTCTTTGGTGAGGTATTTGGTGTGTCCATAAAGAGAAAGTGTGTAACTCTGTGTGAGTGATTAATTGATTTGGTCATGTGTTGTGTGTTTATTTGTGTACTTTGGACAATCTTTTTATAGGTGAGCAGTTGGCCGTGAAGGTATTGTCCTATGTAATATATAATTAAATGTGTGTTTTAGAGGTGTGTGACTCGGTAAACCACCCCCCACCCCCCGCTGTTCACAGCCTGGAAATCTACTCTGACTTCTGTTACACTGCTGTGGCAGCTGCCCATGCAAAATGTGCAGAGAAAAACTGTAGCAACATAAGAGCAAATGTGTGAAGAGTGGGAGAGTTAAAAAACACCACTTTAAAAATAGTATACAATTACAGTCATCATCTGTGTTTGATTATTTTAAAGATATGTTACTGTTGTTAAGTGTATTGGTGGATTTCCTTATGCTTAAACAAGTTACACAAACTTTAAACAGTGAAATTAAGGGAGGAATGCTTTGATATTTTCAAAGCTCCATTTTCGAGACTCAGTTGGAATGATTGATTCCCCTTTCATGCCGGTGCAGTCACTATGGAGTTGATTAACTTATCTTAGCATTGAGGCTGGAAGAAGAAGACATTTTCCATTTAATTTGTATAAAAAACTCAAATGTAAACATTTTAAATTGTTGTTTACTTTTTGCTAGGCGAACAGCAGCTGGATTTTCCACTGGTTTTGTTATCTAACGGGGAAGTAATTACCCAGAGAGAAATAGTTCCAGCCAAGTGGCAAACTCCATGTAAGCAAATGTGTAAATGCCTTAATCCTACATTCTTCCTAATCTCCACTGTCTGCAAATAGATGTCTGTTTGTATAAAAGTCTACGAAAAAGAGGCCCTACCCCCAACTTCATTTATTACCCCAGTAAACATTTTGACTTTATCATCCCAATCGCACTTCGACCCTCTTTTGTCAATTGGCAACGTCCACATTCCAAACTGGAGGCTGCAAAATGCTATTCAACAAACCAATAAGTACCAAATAGTAACCTAGCTTGGGGCGGGGAAATTAATTGCAGGCAACGAGGGGTTTTATGCTAGATGCCGATTGCCGATGCTTTCTCACTGCTCATTACTGCTACAAACACAACTTTTTTTTCCATAATATCTATATCTGTTGTTATCTTTTATTCTATTTTATTCTAATTTCCCTACCATTCACTCTCTGGACCCCATTCAGGCTCTGGATAAAGATTCATACACACACATCCCTGGTTACCATGGAGGCATGCCAGCAAAAGGTCGGCCAAACAAAGGTCTTTTCTTCCCGTCTATCCCCCAGCTGACAGTGAAGTCACTGTTTATGTTTGTTTACAACACTGTGCAGCTAGCAGGAGTTCGCAGCCACTGTACCACATCAGTAACTTCAAGCTAAAGTATGTGTGTGTGTGTGTGTGTGTGTGTGTGTGTGTGTGTGTGTGTGTGTGTGTGTGTGTGTGTGTGTGTGTGTGTGTGTGTGCTTCATAAATCAGATTTCACGTCTATAATTTTCCTCTGGGAAATAATTTTTGCGTTACGGTTGNGGTTGATGAATTATCATCTAATGATTTGTATGATGTTTTATTTATGTTAAAGCTCACTTTGAATGATTCTATCTAATGATAATGTAGAAAAACTAATATTTTAAATTTCGGGACGGTCCACATTAATTTCGGGACGGCTTAGATTGTATTTTGGGACGGTTCCGGGAGGATGGTGAAAAAAGTTAGTCGAGAGCCCTGATTGCCGTTCGAAAGCGCTGGTGACGCTGTAGTATATATGCCAGGACTGTAGATGATGCTGTTCTCACAGAATCAGCCCATGAAAAGACACTGTTAAATTGAGCGAAATGAGGAATGGCTAAAATGCATCATCTGTTTGGTATTTTGAAAAATAAAAAGTATAAATATGCCTTATATAGGTATGGTCCTACACTATATTATTCAAATATAGCATGATAGGTCCACTTTAAGAGAATTGAACAGTATCTCAAATATTTTGCAGCTGATGGTGCATGTTCAGTTTACAGCGATGAAAGAGTTGCAATCATGATCATCTTTTTAATGCGACTTCCACCATATACTGTATGAGCATGGACCCATAATCACGTGACCAAAGTTTTATACTTAAGTCACATGATGACAACAGAGCAACCTCAGTTAACCACAGTTAAAATGCTGGCTATAGCCGCTAACCAATGGAAGAGGGTGAAAGACACTGAACAAACTGAGGGAGAATGCAGAGTTGGGTGAGTGAGCCCTTATAAAAACAAGTAGTCAAATTAATATTTAAAAAAAACACAAGCAAATTTCCCATTTACTGACCTCCTCCCCATCATAGACCTAATGGACACCATAATAGCCTGAAGGCATTTAAGACTGTGGCCAGACAGCAGTGTGGTCTGTCTGTGTGCACATGACTGATTTGACATTTCAACTTGGCTCAGGCTCCAGTGTGTCTGAGCCTGTCGTCATGATGTGAATGGTTGTGATTCTGAGCGACTCACCAGTGTGTCGTCTGCCTCCTTCTCTCCCTGTTCCAGCTGGCTGTCTTCCTGCTTTTGCATCTCCTGGCTGTCTGATTGGCTGTCCTCCTCAGTTTGACCTCTTACCTTGGTCTCTGATTCGTCCCTATAATCAGGCTGCTGCATGCATGCATGGGCAGGTTAATGAATAAAGAAAAAAACAAATAAAAAATAAAACAAAAACAGTGGAAAGAAGAAGGGACAAGGGAGGAGGAGACGTTGTGTCGTGATAAAGAAAATGAAGAAAAAAAGACAAAAAAACACAACAATAAGAATAATTCAACCAAAATTGTGTCCATCCGTATGATAACATTAAGACAATGAAAACAATTAAATAAAACAGTTGATATGGATCTCACAAGACAAAGAAAAGGATGTAAAGAAAAAAGAGCTTGGTCGAAGAGGAGAAGGAGAGAGTGGAGAAAAGGAAGAAAAGGAGGATGGAGGGCAGAATGAATGGCTGGAGGAGAAGAAATGGAAATGGAAGAGTAGGGAAAAGGAAAGACAGGGGAGTAACAGTCATGGGAGTTAGGGAAGGGAAAGAGAGAGAGGGGGGAAATAAAGAATAAGTAGTAAGGCGGTTATGATAAAGAATCAGAGCGAAGGGGAACAAAGAAAAAAATGTGCAGATGGGGAAGCAAAGCAAGGACAAAGGAAAAGAAGGAAGAGCGGGAACAAGGGAAGGAACGGGATTTGAGGTGAGCAAGGAGGAGTCAAGAGTATGAAGTAGTGAAGCAGTTAAGGAGATAACAAAGAGGAGGAGGTGTGAGGAGTTTCAAAGAAGGGGAAGAGGGCGATGGAAGTGAAGTGCAGAAACCGACCGTTATGGTGCCCATGCAGTGAGGAAAAAGGGAAGAAGGAAGGACGGAGGGAAGGGGAGAGGGACAAGGAATGAGAGATTGGAGGGGTGTTGGGACTCAGTATCGGCCTCTAATGGAGTCTAAACATAAAAATGTATCCTCTTAAAACTTAGCGCAATTTCCTCACATCCTTATCCAAATTATAGATTTGTATTTATAAGAAATACTTTTTCCCTGTAAAGGCAGTAAAGCAAATTGCAGAAATATCCATAATTTTTGGGATTTGTTGATACGCGGATAAAAGTTGCAATTTAGCGACAACATTTTTAAATATAAAAAAGGATGGGTACTGTTTTATAAAACTGTTCCTATGTGTTACTATAACTGTCATTCTTTTGATTGCATTTTGACCATTACATAGAAATGAGATGCTCACACTAAGTCATAAATAATAGACAATCAACCGTAACGCAAAAATTATTTCCCAGAGGAAAATTATAGACGTGAAATCTGATTTATGAAGCATGATTGGAAATCTCTTTAGAGCAAGCTCACTGTCTCATCTGCAGCTTTGAGAAATCTGTATTGACACCTCTTTCAATAATAAACCCACGTAGGTTTCACTACCAATATATTATATTGCATACAATTGATGGATTTTAATGTCTCAGATTGTTTAATATTAGTCTTCGGACTACAGATGTTGGATTTTAGCCATGGAAATATGAAGTACATTTCTAAGTGTTGTGTTTATACAAATATATCTCTTATGATGACGTCTACAGAGCTGAAATTGACAACCTCAGAAACTAGGTTCCTTTAAAGGTTTAAATAATAAAACCAACACTGTCCTATTTAGTGCTTTTAAACATATTCTTTTCTATTCTATAGTTGTCACAGTCGTTTAAATTATGATGCCGCATTCCGTTTCACTACAAATGAAAAAAAGGGAATCTATGGATACAAATGTAACTCTATTACTCAATCACACTAAACCCAGGCTGCATGTTTTATGAAATGTTGATGAAGAAATGTATATAAATAAATGGTGCTTTTATGTGCTCCTGATAACTTTATTAGGTCAATTCATACTAACAGGCTCCATTTGAGGCCTAAAGCAGCATCCATGCACCAGGTTAGGAAGCATTGGACAGCATGCAGAGGACACGGGGGGCCTCAGGTGGAGAGGGTTACACTGGACGCTCAAATCTGAATACATCTAATACACCAATATTAGTATCAGAAATCCTTTATTAGTCCCACAGCGGGGACATTTACAAATGTAACATGGGGCTATTTGTCAACTTACACTGATCATGTTAGGTGCCTATAGAATGGATAGGCAAAAGAGTCATAAACAGATCAGAATAAATTAAAACGCAATGATAAAATTGCAGTGGTATTTCCGATTTGAGCGTGTTTTGTAAATCCATTCTCCACTGTGAGGAGAAACTACAGCAGATGGGATTGGGAGGGTTTTCAGCCAAACTAATGGAAAGGCACTTGACCAAACACAAAACTGAAGAATAGCACAAAAAAAAAGCAACAACAGAATATTCAAACCCAACAAAGTGAAAGCTTAAAAAAAATATACTGATAATAACTGAAAGAGACAGAGTGATAAGGAGTGAAAAGCAGGAGTGTGTCTTTTACCTTCTCCACAGTAGTGTTCAGTACATCCTGCTCCTCTCCAGAGCAGGGGGGGGGCAGAGGAGACGCTCCTTCCACCTGAGGGTCCCTTCCACCTGCGGGGGTTTTCCCCTGGCTGTCCACCCGCTCCACAAAGGCCTGGAGCTGCGTGTGGAGGGCCTGGAGCCGGCTGGTCAGAGCCCCCACCAGGGGCCGGTCCGCCAGGTCAGACAGCTCGCAAATCTGGGGCAGAAATAAATAATTTATCTCAAATTTGTTTATTATTGGTTGTATAAGGGGACTGCTTGGGATTATGTGGGGCTAATGCAGCATGTGTATGAACAATCAGTGTAAGAAATACATTAAAAAAAGTTGTAATATAAATAAAATAAAAATGTATAATGAGGCTGTGTTCTTTGCGCCTCTAGTTTCTTCATCTTCAAAATCAGAATGAAAATTAGGTTTATTGCAGGTTTACACATACAGGGATTTCCTTTGGTGTACAATGGTGCATACATAGGACTAGTGCGTTGGTGTTCGGATCAGGGGAACACAGGTTCAAACCCCACTGCAGTCAGCTTGTCGTAGACAAGAGACTTCACCCCAAGATTGCCACAGTATTAAGTATGTAAGTCGCTTTGGATAACAGCGTCTAACAGGTAACATGTAATGTAATATAACTAAATGGTGTGGTATACACCAGGGGTTTTCAAAGTGTGGGTAGGTGAGCCTCCCCTCAGAGAACATAAGAACAGCCGCGCCCCCCCTCCCAATTATTATTGCTGTTATTATTATTATTATTATTATTATTATTATTATTGTTGTTGTTGCTATAATGCAGGGGTATTCAATTGCATTTCAAAGAGGTCCAGTAAGAGAAAATGTAATTAAATGCTCTGTTTTCGCTGTCTACCTTCCGCCATTTGAAATTACTCCGACTGTTTTTCTCCTCTTGTCTCGTCTCTGTGTGTGTGTGTTTGAATCTATCGTGCTGACTGCACCGATTTGATTGGCTGAGTAGCGTCACCTCCTTAAAACATTAAACAATAACTTTTTTAAACCTTTTTATTTTTATGTTTTAAACATATTGTATAAAACTCCCCCACTACTTGGACTATTCCTTGCACCCCTCTAGAATAAGCCCGAATGGTCTCAACTATATTGCATCAGTAACGTGCACTTGTTATTATAACAAGATCGCAAGGACACTGGTAGCGATCGGAAAATTGAGTGTTGTTCAGTTTGTGTGTTGTGGAACATGCGTGTCCGTGCATGAAAATATACCACACACCCAATTACAATTGCATGTTCAATTCACTACCCTGGAAGTTAATACAGTTGTTAAAGTTGGAACAGCCTGTGGACAGCCGTTCTTCCTTGCATGTCAGTCGCCGACACCTTCTTACAGAGGACAGGCACATCTAGCTGCAGCACGACCCGTATATTTCCGCACGCCGTGTTCTCAAGACATATTTTTTTTAACATTTTCAACATGGTGGATAAATCCTTATATGCTCCAGGCAACACACTGAACGTCAACTTTGCCTCCTTATTACACTCACACCCCTACTTTAGTGGGAACAATGAGTCTGCGTCTTTGATGCACAGAGGAATAAACGCAGATCATCGTCTGGCTGCAGCCTTTACCGGTACTTGCTTTTGATCAAAGTCAATGCGGAAAACCTGCACTCACACAGGTAGGTGGAGGTGAAGGGAATGAGCACTTTTACAGCCTTTTTGGCGAGGTGGGGGAACTCGGTCTCCACAGACAGCCACAAGTGGGCAAGTGTCACTTTACTCGTCTTTTTCTCGTTCTTTTGTGTCTCACACTGCGCCTCCCCTGAAGCTCTCTGGCGCCCCCCAGGGGAGGCGCGCCTCACACTTTGAAAACCGCTGATATACACAAAACACACACACCAAAAATAAGAATGTTTCTGCTATCTTAATTTAAGACAAATGCACTTATATATTAGGCCAATTCAAGAATGTAATTCTTATTGAAAGCTTTATTTGCTGATTTTTAAACTTAATTTAAGATTTACATTCTAAGTTTAAGACAAAGTCACTAATATATTGTGTCAATTAAAGCCAATGATTCTTATTGTAAGCTTTCTTTGCTAATTATAAATCTTAATTTAAGAAATACATTCTTAGTAAACTCAACCAAAACACTCATTTTAACTTATTCTTTCTTAAATAATGCAGAAATCCTTGCTTGTAATAAGCAAAATGTGCTTAAATTGTTGTCTAGTTTCAAGGCCCATTACGGTCTTTCGCTAGATTTTAATTCTAGTTTTAAGAATTATAGCCAAGCAAATTTGGCTCATCCCATTGGCAGATTTTTTGCTTGATAGAGGACAATCTGACTTGATTCAAGAATATTTTGCTTGTTTTTGGAAGGGCTGTTTTTGCAGTGGCATTTCTGGCAATCTGTTAGTCTCGCTGAGTCTGCAGCAGGCCACATTTTGGCCTTTGTTGTGGCTCAAAATCTGACATGCAGAGAAAATGTTGGTCTCATTTCAAAGCGGAGAATCTGCATATTAATCCCGATATGTTATGATCCACTAAAGCTAGGCACGATATGATACGAAAATGTTTTTTTTATCCACGCCATCATCTGAACTATAAAGGGAGCTAGGATGGACAATTGAGTAGGATTGAACTTGTGCTGAGTCATTAGGAACATTCTATTCTGGTGGCTAATATAAAGTTATGGTGTACTTAAAGAGCAGAGGACGCCATGTACCTGGCTGTGAGGTTTCTCCAGGTCACACGACTCCGCTGCGTCGCTGCTGCAGACCTTGTGATAGATGGAGGGGGAAGAGGAGAGGCAGTTGGACTCGGGGGAGGTCAGGAGCTGTATCGCCGTGGAAACCAAGCGAGCCTGGTCCCTCATGGCCAGCAAGGCATCATGGTCCTTCTGCCCCAGGTACCCGGGGAGCGAGGTGGTTGCGTCAGCGTTGTCCTCGATCTTCTTTTTCCGCTCCTTCATCTCCAGAGTGTCGGTCTCCCCCCCCACCGGCTCTTTGCGGTGCGGCGGGCTGATGGAAAAACAGAGAGAGCATGATCAGAGCTTCTCATGCATGTTGGGATTGAACGATGGGATTGAAAGTTCATCATTGACCCTAAAGTGGTTAGAAAATGTGTAAACATCTATAATTTACCTAAAGCCTCCGAATATCTACTAAATTGACTTTGTTCTGAGCAGAGATGGGGCCGTTACTAAAAAAAAGTAATATATTACACTACTTCGTTACTCTCTACATAAAGTAACTTGTTACTTTACTCGTTACTTTACTCGCAGGGCCGGCCCGCCCCTCCCTACAGGCAGATCACGCAGACTGCTAAAGTTTCAAATGTTTTCTTTAGTTCAGTTTCCATTGTCGCATAAGACTGATCCAGATAGCTCCTGAATGTTTTCCTATCTGACCATCCTCTGTCTCCTGCTATCTGTATTTTGCGCAGTATATCTCTGAAAGATGGTGATTCCACTGTGCAAATGGGCAACATTTCCTCTACTATGAAGGATGCTACAAGCCTGTCCATCTCTGCTTTGGTTACCGGTCCTCCAAATTCACATTTTTGCTGCTTCGGAGTCGCGGCGGCACACTCACAATATCCTCACTCTGGGTTCGGGGGTCCTTAGCTATTAGCTTCACCTTAGCATGTGTTCTGTGCAGGTGTTTGTTGAGGTTTGACATGGTGTTTACAGCAGTGGATAACAGCTTCTAGCCTGGACACAGTTTGCACCTCACCGTCACATTCCTGTCTATTCTTCAGACGAACTCAAAATAATGGGCATACCTCCACCCCTCGAAAGTTATCGCTCACTCAGACATTTTTATACAGCAGTGGACGTGGAGATGTGGACGCGCAAATCGCGCAGATTACGTAGGCCTACATATAAACCTGCGGCGGAAACCCCTCTTGTCTGTCAGTGTGATTATGACTGATTTTAGAAAGTAACGAAGTAATGCGTGTCGGGGCAATGTTAGTAACTGTAGTGTGATTACTGAATTATAAAAGTAGCGCGTTACACTACNGTGGAGATATCACTGTCAAATCAATCGACAGTAAGGAGAATTCTTACTTCCGGGTGTACAATTCTATGATTACTACGCTTTTTATTCATAATTTCAGCCGGAGGGAGGGGGAGCGGCGCTGAGGAACAGCAGAGTGCGGGCTGACAGGTGTCTGTGTTGACATTCCCCTTATTGTGGAATAAGGGGGAAGGCAGAGACAGGCTACAAGCAGAGATGGGGTCATTACTAAACAAATGTAACATATTACATATTACTTTCAAAAAAAGTAATATATTACGCTACTTCGTTACTCTCTACATAAAGTAACTTGTTACTTTACTCGTTACTTTACTCGCCGAGCACGTACGAACTGCGCATGCGTGAGTGGCAATAACTCTCCTTACCAGCAGGTGGCGGTAGTGTGTATTCGTCATTCAAAACAGTCAACAACCGGAAGACAGAGAAGAAGAACAGAGTACGTGCTATTAGCATGCAACAAATAGCTGTGCGTTAGCTTCACCTTAGCATGTGTTCTTTGCAGGTGTTTGTTGAGGTTTGACGAGGTGTTTACAGCAGTGGATAACAGCTTCTGGCCTGGACACAGTTTGCACCTCACCGTCACATTCCTGTCTATTCTTCAGACGAACTCAAAATAATGGGCATACCTCCACCCCTCGAAAGTTATCGCTGACTCAACCATGTTTATGCAGTACTGCACGTGGAGATGTGGACGCGCAACTCGCGCAGATTACGTACATATAAACCTGCTGCGGAAACCCCTCTTGTCTGTCAGTGTGATTATGACTGATTTTATAAAAGTAAAACGAAGTAATGCATTTCGGGGCAATGTTAGTAACTGCTAACGCGTTACACTACTCCGTTACCGACAAAACTAATATTATTACAGTAACGCGTTACTTTGTAAAGCATTACACCCAACTCTGGTTGTGAGATTGTTTGTCAAAATTTGCTTTGAAGGTAATGACTTAAATATAAATCTCAATCTTGCATAGCCAAAGATGTTTCATGGTGCCAAGAGGATGATTTCTACTGACTTTGGTGACCAAAAACAAACTACTCTACGCGGTACCACTTTACAATAAGACTACCCTTATAAAGGATTCACAAAGGGTTTATAATTAGGTTGTAAACACTTTATTAATCATTAAGAACCATTTATAAACCAATTCTAACATAGTTTTCAGTGTTTCCCTTAGGTTTACTTCTTTGGGGGGGGGGTGCTGCCTATAGCTTAAATCATCTGGAGCAGAGAGAGAGAGGAGCTGTGGATTATTGTTATTGATTAATGCAGTGTTTCTTAGGGTCAAAAACACTAAACTCACAACTTAAAATGAAAGCCTTTAATTTATTTAATAAAAGAGCACATGTTCAATGTGAAAAGTGACAGTAGATATAGATTATTTGCAATTTGGTGCTATATTTTTTTTTTAAAAGATAAAAAAAACAAAAACATATATAATTATTATTTTTTTTAAACACTTTGAATTTCAGGGTGGTGCGGGGCTCCGTTGGCGGGGCTCCGTTGGAGGGGCACAGCGCCCTCCAAGAGAATGGTAGGGGAAAAACTGGTTTTCATACATCAACACAGGCTCACTATTTGGCAAGATGACTAAGCCTTATAATGGCACTAGCTTACTTCGTCTTCTTCATCAGCCAGCATCCTTGGTATCTGTTGTTCACTGAGTTGATTCCCCCCCTTCCATTTGGATGTTTCTTGGCATCTCTTTATGACCATTTATTTACGAGTTACCAACATTTATAGTTGCCAAAAGGGAGCCTTATTGTAAAGTGTAAAACACATTCCCATTTATTAATGAGTTACTACCATTTCTAATATATAAGGCTTAGCAGTACAGATAAATGTGGGCTCACTATTTGGCAACCGGTCACATTTGCGCTGTTTATCTCATGTCTTATAAAAGCTTATTAATGATTTATAAAGTGTTCACAACCTAATTAAGAAATTAATTACAAACTATTCGTAAACCATTTATAAGGGTAGTCTTATTGTAAAGTGGCACCCTCTACGCTACTGTGTCTTTATTGAAGTGCATTTTTGTCAATAGGGCACTTTATAACTGATTTGATTTCTTCCCGACTGCATAGGATCAGATTGTTTGGTTTTATATTTATTGAGTTATCAACAAAGCTGTTGAAGTACTACAATAAATAGTCTCACTGAAGAATTCCCATTAGAGAACCAAATTGCAGAAGCACAATTTCATCCAAAAATGTTGTACTGAAACTTAAAAACTACCTTGGGAGGCACTCAGCTGAGTCCCCGGCCTCTGCGTCCGTCTCCAGAGCCAGTCGTAGTGAGTAGGAAGAGGAAGAGGAGGAAGGAGCGTTGTAGGAGGCCAGATCGCACCGCTGCAGGTTAGACAGAAGCACTCGGTTCTCGTACTGCAGCTTCTTCACCTTCCCGCCCAGCTCTCCAATCTGAAGCCTCGCCAGTCTGAGCTCCTCCTCGTGGGCGGGGGCGTCTGTGCTGATAAGCACCGCCCCTTCCTGTATGGAGTGCACCGGGCTGTCGTTGAGCAGCCCGTCCAATGAGTTAGACGACATGGAGGACGTTGGAGGCGGGAAGTCAGATTTGTAGCGGTTAATCTCGTTCATCAGGAGTTTGTTCTGTTCCTCCATCTCGATGAGAGACCTCCTCAGAAGCTCCGCCTCCTCCTCCACAAACTGGAGGTGTCTCTGGAGCTCCATGACGTTTTCAGACGAAGCCCCGCCCCCAAGAACCATGGCTCCTCCTAGGCCAAGACCTGACCCCAAACCACCGCCAACACCACTTAGGTCCTGAGGGCAATCTAGGAAAAAAATGACGATAGGTAAGTTACATTTTAATTTGAAACGGTATAGTATATGGGAAAAAGTCCTTTCTGATGTATTGTTGAGAGTTATATGAGAAGATTGACAACACTCTACTATATGGTAAATATAAACCTGGAGTTAGAGGCCTGTTAGCTTAGCTTAGCATAAAGACTGGAAACAGTGGGAAACTGCTAGCCTGGTTCTGTCAAAGCGATGGTTGTGACTGTATACATTCTTCTTAACGCGGATGAAAAGCAGCGCACAGTCCCTAGTAAACCACAAAAAAGCAATGACTTGATATTTTCAATCGATCCTATACGTGAGTTTAAAAGCTACCTTGCTTCATGTCGTCCATCTCAGCTCGGAGCCCCCTGTTCTCCACCTCCAGCTCCACGATGCGTCGACTCAGCAGGTTGGCCTCTTCCTCCACCAGCTTCAGGTGGACTCTGATCTCCGCCTCACGGGTGTGGGGGGAGTCGGCGACCTGAGGGAGAGTTAAAGACATTAAGAAGAAGAGAACAACCTCCTTCATCACCTCCACACTTTCAATCAACTGTAGACATTTAAAAAAGCATGAATTAATGAAGCGCATACAGGTCTTTCTACCATTCTTATCCCATTTGTTTGCACCACTCCATTCATTGTTGGAAAGGACAAACTGTCATGTTGTTATCAATATGAATAGTTATGAATATATTTTCAACATCAACAGTCCTGGATATTCAAATCCTCATTTTGTTGTCCTGGATCATGAGTCCTGGAAGGATATCCTCGTGGATTCATCTTCTTATTATAGACACATGCATTTCCAAACATTTGGACTACCTATGTTGTACATGTATTATCTTTTCAATTTACACACGGCATCTATTGCACGTCTGTCCGTCCTGGGAGAGGGATCCCTTCTCTGTTGCTCTCCCTGAGGTTTCTCCCATGTTCCCCTTTAAACTGTGTGGTTTCTCCATAAGTTTTTCCTTCTACGATGTGAGGGTCTAAGGACAGAGGGTGTCGTATTGTCATACTGATATTCTGTACAAACTGTGAAGTCCACTGAGACAAATGTAACATTTGTGATATTGGGCTATATAAATAAACATTGATTGATTGATTGAAGGTCAATGATAGAAATATAGAATATAAAAAATCAAGAAGATACTGTAAGTGATCTCTACAATAAAACAGTTTAGTGCTGGATGTACAAAGATATTAATAGGAGGATGTGCAAAACAGACAAACTAATTAACCTTTATTTAAACATTAAATAATACTTTAGATTAAGGTCTTCTTTTAAATAAGAAAAAAGCTTTGGGGGTATCTATCTACAGATAAATATTAAGCCTGACAAAGTACTTAACATCTAATATATCGCTTTCCTGCAATGTTAACTATGTTGAAGCACTTATTTTAACTGATATTATACATAATACTCTTATGTATGTAGATAGTGCAAAATGTGCAGAATTCGACAGTTTAATGGTGGAGGTATACACACATATTGATGGATGTCTTGTAATGCGCTGTTGAGGAACCTGTGACCCAAGTTGTTCATTCATTGCATAACTACACCGTAGTTGTGTATATGATATGTCAATAAACCTTAGAAAATCTTGAAAGGGATGTGCAAAATAGCCAATATATAGTTTTTAATTAACTATTGAATAACGAGTAATGAATATACTTTATTACTCGTTTCCATTCATGTCAATTGCAGATAAATGTTTAGTCTTCTCAAGCACCAACTATCAAATATCTCTCCTGATTGTTGGCACTTGACAATCACCTTACCTGAATTTTACTCAGGTGTAACTAAAGTCTGATTTAAGGGTTGTTTATATTTCACATCATTAATCAGAATCTGCAAAGTAACTCAAATAACTCAAATAAATGTAGTGGAGTAAAAATTTAGTTCCTGACGGACGCCAAAAAAGCTCGAGATTANTGTGTGTTGTGTGTGTGTGTGTGTGTGTGTGTGTGTGTGTGTGTGTGTGTGTGTGTGTGTGTGTGTGTGTGTGTGTGTGTGATAAGTGGCAGTCTCTCCAGGTTTAGATGTCTTAAAGGTTGACTTGCTGAGACAGCACTTTGTGGCTCTTATTGATTTGTTAGACCATCTAGAGGAAAAC
>NW_011365509.1:18326-29667 GCF_000735185.1 Notothenia coriiceps | reverse complement strand
CTCCCTTCACCTCTCCTCTTTCTATCCCTCTATCACAGTCTGGACTTTTCCCGACCTTTAAATGTTTCATCTCCTGCTGTCTCTCCCTCTCTCACCTTCTCACTCTTCTCTCCTCGCTTCCTCTCTAAGTCCCTCCCTCCATGTCTGGTTCATAACTCACTTATCTTTTCTTTCCTCTTTATTTTATTTATGTTTTGCATTTAAAACCGACACAGGTGAAGATCCTACCCCTACCCTTGTTGTCTTATCACCCTCTAAAAACCAATAACAGTAAGGATGGAGATATTTATTTGAAGATAGAGAGAAAAAAAACCCAATAGCAGTAAGTAAAATATAACATATAATAAAGGTTGGTAAAGTGCAGATTCAAAAGAATGCTAACCCTCTTTAAGGTCAGTTTATCAGGGGCAAACACTCTGTGAATGGCTCTTAACTCACTGATCGATAGGCCTGTTCCATAATGGAACCACTGATTCTGGCAGGACGTTGAACGGATGTCAGGACTATTGGATCGGGCTTTTAGCTGAGCAGCGTTCAGGCGCACTGCGAGGCTTGATGGAAAGAGATTGAATAGAATTTGGGCTAGGCTTTTGAGAGGGGAGCTCAAGACAATGAATATCACACTTTTTGTCATTTGCATGAGCTATTGCTACTGCTTGCATTATCAGCAAAGTAGAAGCTGTGAAAAAACTAATTTTTTGGTATAAAAATAGACTTTAGTTCAAACGTCATTGCGCTGTTTTTCAGACTATGGATGGGGAAGTAATGCTAAAATAAAGATATTCTTACATCACAAATATGGCCATGATAATGGAGCTTTGTACCTGTGTTTTGATTATTTTGAAATAGCAATTGGAATTATACACAGGTGCAGTTAGTAAGAAAAACATTTTTTGTAACTATTCCTTATATCGCGAGACAGAGCCATCCCAGTTTATTTTAATAGCCCTTTTCCACAAGAGACAGTTTGACTTGTTATAGCAGGAAGAGCCTAGGTGTTACTAATAAAATTAACGACAGCTCTGTTCTATTCTAGTGTCCCAGGAAGTCATGACAGTGTGACAGTAAGCTGGCATGCACAACACCAGGACTGACAAAAAGCTGCCTTCACTGTCAGTCGGACCTGTGAACATTCTCTGGCTTACTTCGGCTCTAACAGTACAGAACTTGCTGAAAAATAACACATAGCAGCCAACAATGCTAATTAGATGCCTGAACCATAACAAATGCTGAGTCACTTGGTCTAAAATTGCCAAACGGATGATCGTCAGCCAGAGAAATGTCTGAGTTGCCTTCAGGTACAAATTGCATCATCAGTTTCACCGCTGAATTGAGGAACAACTGCCTGACGCTGGAGAAAAAAAAAGATTTTCTGGACTTAAATTTCAAGCCCCTTAAAAAAACACCTATTCTCACTGTTACAAAAGTGGAATTTTCATTATGTAAAAAGCACACACTCAGAGTACGACCAGAGCCTGGTTCTAATGTTTCCGAGCCTGCGGGTCTACAGTTACACTGCAGATCAGATAACAGGTTGACTTCCATGTTATCTGATAACATATTGAACAGTTTCTGGCTCTGCTTTTACAGCCGCAGCAAAAATGTAACATCTCCCTATACTGCACAGTTATCACATTGTTCAATCTATACAGGTGAAACGCTAATGATATTGAGAAAATAGTCAAACAAAAAGATGACTAATACATAGAAAGATGGATACATTTTTAAAGACAAAAAAAAAAGAAGCATCCTATGACTGGGGGATGGAGGGAACTGATGAGGACAGAAGGGGGAAGAGGAAGAGATGGAGAAGGACAGAGACAGAAGTTGGAGGGACAGATAACAACAGTGATGGCAGTGATAAAAAAGAGAGGGAAAGAGAGAGATGTTGTCATTCCTCTGTCATGGAGGAGGAGGCACAGCGGTGTAAACTCGTCTACTTCAAATCCAATCTGTAGCAGTTCAACCAACTGATACACAGCAGGGGGAGAAATCTCTTTGTAAGAGGAAAATGGACAATACTGAGCTAGAGTTCGGAAAATAATTCTGAAACTCATGATTACGAAATGATATGAGCTCTGCAAGGTTAAGAGACTGCAAACAGGGAGCAAATGAGAACTAAATACCTTGAATATACCTGGTGTATTTTCGCAAGGTGTGTATCTCTGATTCTTGAGTTAAAATCAAGATGGCGTCAAAGATACAGGGATTTATTGTCGTGCCTAATATTAGTTTAACATAACATATCAGGTATGGAATTAATCTGCTGATACTGCAGGTAAAATATTTCTTTAATGATTTCACTTTTTGAACCATGATAAAGGCCGAAATATAGCCCGCAAACTTATGTAAGGCTTGTTTTTAGCATAGCATATTGCCGGAAATGACTTTAGAGTAAAAGCATATAACAAAACAGTTGTTATTTTCAGAAAATGACATCAATGTACTGCAATGTAGCCTTTCAAATTACGAAAAGTCACTTATGTGATGATACAAGTTCAAAAAGCTAGGACAATATCAAATCATGTATCACAATCTTGGTATTATATCAATATATTGCCCAGCTATGGATTAGGGGCAAAAGTATTCAGTGGTGACAGCTAGAAGTAGATGCTTAGAATTAAAAATAGTGTCCTGTCCCCTTGAGATGCAGCAATTCACTGATACTTTCAAAAATAAATGTGCTGGATTGAGATTTGACTGCCTTGGCGATGGACTACGACTACATACAGTAGTTTTTCACAGTGTGCAGATATGGTTTTAACAGCCAAGTCAGGGCGCGGCCCGGCACACAGGTTAACTGACAATAGATGAGATTGCTCTCTGAGGAAGTGAGAGAGCGGGAGAGGAAGCAGCCCCAAAATCAGATTTGCTCTCAGGGATCAGACTCTCCCGAGGCAATCAGGCGTTAAATCCTGAGAGCGCTCCGAATGTACGTGTCCGACTGATATTTTAGGTTGTTCTTTCCTTTAGTTGCAAGGGAAGTTTCAAGATCTAAGTTCAAAAATACTATTAACGAATACTAATGTAAACCTTTTTTCTCAATATTTGTAATCGTACCTAACAGAAAATACAGTAGCTTTGTTTTAATTGCATGCTGACTCCAACTTCCAAAGCATTTATCTTCAAAAGTAAACATATTGGCTAGTTTCTAACACTGGCAACTAAACAAGGGGAAATCTTTCTGTGACCGTAAACACTTTTTTCTGGTTTCCAAGTTCCTGGTATGTGAATTGAGCAGTTAGTTCCAGACACAGATGTGGCGGCACCATGGATCTCCAGCGGTTGTTTACGTCAAAGCAACTCTGTGTTGGTCATGGACACACGACAATTTAGGCTACAGAATAACTGTAATAGGAGAAAGCTACATTTCTGGGTAAAACAGCATCCAAAGCTGCTGTTATATCATATTTCCAAAGCTCGATTAGTGACACTAAATAACTCAACAAGTCAAAAGGTTTAGAAAATGTGCCGCTGAAATCTAGCTAATAATTTCCTCTGAGGGCAGAAATGAGATCAGATTGCCAGGAGTGAAAGTGTGTGTTTGTTTGTGTGTGCGTGAACGCAGTGTGGGTTTCTGGGAGGTAAAGTTAATTATTTGAAGTGTTGCAGAGACAGAGAGACACTCGCAGACGAGGGGCCTTTTTCAGCTGAAAGAACACTCATGTCTCTACATCACACTGGAACAAAGGGTCTACACAACGCAACGCACAATGGGTTACATAACCATGAAGTGTATGTGTGTGTGAGAGGGATGGATGGAAACAGGTGATGTTTTCTGCTAAAATCCTGCTTTTTACCAGGTTAAAACAATCATAAATGTTAATATAACAATACAAACGGGCACTTGAGACGTTGTGTGCAGTCTCTAACGTCAGATTTATTCTAAGTCACACTTGATTACAGCTTTTAGTGAATTCCAAGGATGCAATTGCAGCGTTAAGCAGCTCTCCCCTCTGTCTGCTGCAGAGGAGAGCAGCTCAGTGCACAACAGTTCCCCAAATCCCCACTCTGCTCAGCTCATGATGACTTCACACTCACGCGATTTCCACACTCCGCTGTGTCTCACAAACGTTTTGTGAAAGCATTACAAC
The DNA here is from genome assembly GCF_000735185.1 of Notothenia coriiceps. Taxonomy (NCBI): domain Eukaryota; kingdom Metazoa; phylum Chordata; class Actinopteri; order Perciformes; family Nototheniidae; genus Notothenia; species Notothenia coriiceps. The sequence goes on along the minus strand of NW_011365509.1, from coordinate 25,573 downwards.
ACCCCGCTAGCGCTGAATTAGGAAATAAACAGCTCATTTACTGTCGTCGCTATGGGCACAAAGCCTCTTTGCCTGCTGTGATGTCTTTTATAAGAGTTGAAGATCTCAACTGAAATAAATCACTATTTGCATTCAAGCTGTTCATTAACTACTACCCCAGTGGATCTGTAGCTTTAGTTCATTTCCTACAAATAAATCTTTACATCACCTTGACCATTCGCAACTACTGATGCTGTGTTTTAGGTAATCAGAAGTATTATATTTACTGTTTATTTGTGTTAAAACTGAGTGATTTGAAAGTCTTTAAGCATAATTACCTCAAGGTATTTCATTCATAATTGTTAACATCAAGGCAGCAATCATGTTTGGTACCTTATTATGAGTTGTGTATCTCAAAAGTATTGTACACTGATCAAACTGGAATCAGTTGTATGCTTGGTCAACCAGTTAATTTGGAGTTTGAACCCATTTCTGTCCAGAGTGTAATTAAAAATATAAGCCATTTCTGTGAATTGCAACAGAAAGCATATAACATCTTCAGTAATGGACAACATGTGTTTTTTTAGGTCAAAGTTACCTGAACTGTGAGTTGAAGTTTGTGCCAGACATGAAGACATTTCGTCAGTGTCCCTGTAAAATGACGTCCACAAATTGTTGGATGGAAAAAGGAATGCCCGCATCCAAAATAAAGATGAATGCTGTTTAATTTTAAAGAATCTTCTAACTGACTTTCATCCTAGGAATAGAGACGTGAATGGAAAACAAAGGCTGCCTGAATGAGAACAAAAATACATCAAACGATATAAAACTGTGTGCAAGATTCTTCTGAGTCAGTTAAAGACATCAATAGCAAACATAGCTGAGAGCGGGAAAACAACAAACACATCTATTGGAGAGGTACTGTTTGTTTACTTCTTGTTTTTATTATTGTGATAAAAGCACAAATGTCTATCTGTGAGATGCTACGGTAGAAGACTTGTATAATCAACAACAGTCTGACTCTAAACTGGATGACTATCGGGATGGCTATTTTCTGTATGAGCTATGCTTTCTGCCCTCCCGCCTTTACTAATTAAGTGTGTTTGTCGGATTCATAAATTGTCTGCACTTATATTGAAATAGTAAAATTAATTAAAATGTATATATAAATATATATATCAATAAGCTAGAGGTCATACTAAGACCAAGGAAGTCCGAAGTTTTATCGAAACCCTCCGAGTGTGCTAAACTGAACAATGTTACGCTTTATAACTTATAATGTTTACTTTTTGTCGCTGTGAGGTCATTTTCACCATCAAAACCTAAAAAAAGGATGAAAAGATAGATAAAAAAGAGGGAAAAGAATATGTCAGTGTTTAGCCAGAGTGGTAAATGATGGACAAGCTTTCCATATTCATCAAACTGTTTGGCTCATTAACACCAGAAAGACGAATGAACTCCAAGAGTCCGAATTAAAGCCAACACACTTTCCATTAAAAGTGTTAATATGAGTTAAAAACGGCACAATCTCATAGAACTCCTTTATTCTGATGTTGGCTAGAGGAACTATACCGAAAGGAGCATGTGGAACAATTTAGTTGACGCCAGCTTTGACTTTCTATCAAACAAAGCTTTCATTGTTTACTTTTGCCCACATACCCTCACAGTTACTGTATCTGCTCTCTGCTTGTACACAGTATCTCCCTGTGTCCACATTACTGCAGGGAAGATGTGAGGAAGATAAAGCCAGGCACTTGGAGAGACTCTAGAGAGGTGGACAAAGATAAGATATGGTGACCGAGAAATATTTATCTAACCGTGACTCGGTTTGTCAGGGAGAGAAGGTCGTGACCCCGTAAGACTGAGACAGACAGAGTGATTTAAATCTAGTGTTTTCCCCAAGCCAGGCAGTGGAGCATTGAAACTACACTTGCCATTGCAATGCTCAGAATGACTCACAAGGAAAACCCATCATGTCAGTATGGATTTTGTTCAGATTCGATCAACACTCTTTTAACCAATTTTTAAACTTCATTTATTTGTTTGTTTGTTTTAGTTTGTGTCTAACGAGGGATATTATTTTGTAAGTATAAGAGTAAGAAAACACTGTCATGTGTCAAGCTTTTTAAAGAGATGATTGATTAGCCACTGATTGTTTATTTTAAAATGTTGTATAAATATCCAATTAGGAGATCGAAATCTTTCTAGTCACTGATCAGGGGCCAGGGAGTTACAATATGATGCATTCAAGCTCTTAAGAGTGGTGCAATGATAATGTCTTTATGTAGGCCTTGCAGGAAAGGAGCAGCGCAATGGCTCCATCGACAGAAGCAATATTTTCATTGGACATTACATAAAACAAGATCTGAGTCAAGCACATGTTTATGTTGCTTTTACACATTTTGGTCAGCAGTATAATCCCAATATAGAAAAACCACTTTGTTGAAGCTTAAATGCAATCGCCTGACGTAAAACGTCAACTTCAGGCTGTAAAATGAACTATATGACGGTCACATGGCTTTATGTAACCACCGCTAAGCTAAAGACGGACTCGTGTGTAGCGTGATGACGTTTAAGAAGTAGATTTGCAACTAGGGTATATATTGAAATATTGTATGCAGTATAACAAAAAACAGGAACATCTCGTAAGCTTGTATTAACCGCAGACTCCTAATTCAGGCATCTAACACAAAACATGTGCAAAAGACCACTGGCGTTGGTATGATGAACACGGATTTCCAAGTTTAGGATACATTCCTGCACTCCTCTATTCAGTAAAAAGTGTTGCGTCAAGATAAATTATAATGTTTTCATGAAATGTTTAAATGTTATCTGAAATGTACTAAATGTTGGCAAGAACCTTGAGTAAACTACAATAACACAAACCATTTAGTATTGGCCGTGTCTCATATCTGAAAACAGCATTGCTGTCATGTCTTAGAAACTTATAGTGAAAGCTTATTCTTTATGTTAGTTTTGTCATGTCCCTTTGTCCTGTGGTTTATGTTTATTCCCTTAATTAATTCTCCATCTCATTTCAGGCCTCCACGCTCCCCGCCCCCTTCTGTCTCCTGCGTCCTTGATTATTTTCCCCGCCCTGATTGTTTCCACCTGTGTCCCCTTTACCTGTGTATATATGGTGTTAGCTCCCTCCTGTTCATTGTCAGTTCATTGTCTCTCTATGACCCACGTTCCTGCTTACCTCACGGACTTCTCACGGATCTATGTTATTGATCACTGTTCTTGTTTTCCTTGAAAGAGTGTTTTGTTTTCCTTGTTTTCATTACTGTGCAAATCCCAGTAAAGTCTTTATTTTGAAACACTATCAGAGTCTGAGTTTTGAGTCGTGCAATTGAGTTCATGCCTCAGAGTTCGCTCCTTGACATACGTCACATATTTGCAACACAACAGGCCCATAAGATAAGATAAGATAAGATGGTACTTAGTACTAGTAAGCTGATCCACTTTGGTTTTTAGCATTGCATATTCCAAAGTTATGCACCTTATTGGTATTGTTTACTTTATATTTGCTTTTTTTCCTTCTTTCTATTGAAAATGATGAACAGCATTTCCCCTTTTTATGAATAAAGGTCCATCTTATTGTAAATCATTCCGCTCTGTAATGTATTTTCTTTCTTCTTCAGGTCTGTGTCACACAACTAACTGCTGGCAGAAAACACTGCAGGGTCCGTCTCACCCTACAACGTCTTTGACTTACATGGCTTTATACATCCTGAGCTTCTTTGTCAAGCTATTTTTAAGATGATATTATGGTATATCTCTTATGGAAAGTTCATCAAATGATCACCAACTTTATATCAAATCAATCAATCAATACTTTTAGGGCACTTTTTTGTATTGCATAGGTATAAACATTATTGATATAAACTTGAAAATACGTTTCATCATAAAATGGAATGGAATAAATCTTCAGAAGGACTCATATTGATCATAGAGCAAAGACAATTTAAGTCTGTAGTTCAAAGAACCGAAAAATTAGCTAAAGCAAATTTCGGCAACATTACAGGACATATCATAATACTTTGATTCCCCCAATAAAGATTTGATATAGGTCAGATTTGATGAATGAACTCTTTAAAAGAGGGGCCTTCACTTCACCTTCCCTCTGTGGACCTGTTGAGCCGTTCCCACAGCACTCCTCAATCTGCTCACAATATGATCACAGGATGTAACCTCTGTGTGAATGTAATACTTCACAGGTTAGTTCCGAAAGTGTAAGGGTTCATTAAGTAAAATGTGTTTAAGACGTTTTAAGGTTACATTATTATGTTATCTATCCAATAATCCTGCTCTTTAAAACTGTGCAGGGGTGTAGGACCCTCAGCTGGGTTGTTTTTCCACACAACGACGGTCAGCAGCCCACTGCTTCCTGTCTCAGCTAACAATAGACTTTCCTTAGCGCTTACAAAGCAGAATGTCCTGTCAAAGTCAATGAATATTAATGCCAATGTCTTTCATTCTGCTGATACATGTATGCTGGGACTGATGTGTGCAATCAACTAGCAGATAAATATAGAAATGTACAGCCTATTGTTTCCATTGCCATTATAAAATATTCTTATGAGCAGAACATATATCTGTCTCAATGATTTCCAGTGATCGACTGTGGCTAGTACAATGTACAGTACTTGTACTGTTAAACTTTTAATGTGCATTTACTTTATACTTCGTCTACACTGCATTTAAAAAATATTCCTTTTATACTCAACTCCACTGTATTTATCTGAGAGATGAGGTTACTTTGCAGATTCATATTAAATAGATAATATACTCCACTAATAAATGATGATGTATTATTAGTAGATGAAACCACACAGTAGTATATACAGTAATGACCCTTACCTACTGCAACAATGCACTGCTGAACGAGTGAATGCCTCAATAATAGATATGGACATGGACATGGATATTATTCTGAAATGGGCCCTCCTGCATGATAAGTCATTTTACTTTGTGTTTTACTATTGTCGGCGCTAACTCTTTTTTACTTTTCCAAAAGAATACCCCCAAAAAGTCCAATGAGTAATGAGCATATTATTTAAAAAAATACCACTACTAATCCTAATACAAATATATAATTATTATCCTCCTGAGACCCAGAAAGAAAAAGGTTTCAAATGTCTTTTTTTCTTCAAATCACACAAGTCTTTAGGGTAGTATTAACATAATGACTAACACAAACTAAAAATATATATTTTAGTTTTTGTTTTATTGTGTGTCCTTTGTAGGGGACATCAGAGGCCTGTACTACGAAGCTGGTTCAACCTAACCTGGATATGTTTGAGTTAGCCAGTTGGCCTAATCCAAAACATACGCGCTCTCGCTAAACGGTACTACGACGCGGGTTATCAAGTGGATCGCTCAAGCCAGCCGTGCCCTATCGAGTTAGGTGCGCGTTCAAATGAAAGTGGTGGTATTTGGAGCATTCGACCAATCACAAACATGTACAAGCGTACTGACAGCGCAGCGTCATACTTCCTGAATGAAAAGTCAACTATAATGTTAGACATATGAAGAAGTTAAACTTTAAACATCCATGACTTAAACACTGTATCCAGGATAAAAGCCACATAGCTGCACCTGCAAGGTACAGCTGGTAAAAGAAAAAGTGTTTGAATGCGTACATTAACAGGTTTATGATATCACTGCCCCGTCTAAGACACGATCTGACTTTAATTACATTTGTCTCGAGTGTTTCGTCAACTTAATGTGTTGCTTAAAATAATACTTCAGCATACAGTATGTGACACTGTGAGTGTTGCACGGCCAGATACGGCTCAGCTGACTCAGATAAGGAAATATATGATACATTATGATGTGATATGATATGAATGATAATGGGACACATCGACGTCTGCACTGTATACATACTATACATACATATATATATACTATACGTATACGCAGCGTCATACTTCCTGAATGAAAAGTCAAAATGTATGATATCACTGCCCCGTCTAAGACACGAGTGGATCTGACTTTAATTACATTTGTCTCGAGTGTTTCGTTAATGTGTTGCTTGAAATAATACTTCTGCATACAGTAGCCTGCTATGTGACACTGTGAGNGCAAGGTGAATAGAGCTGGTAAAAGAAAAAGTGTTTGAATGCTTACATTAACAGGTTTATGTTATCACTGCCCCGTCTAAGACACGAGTGGATCTGACTTTAATTACATTTGTCTCGAGTGTTTCGTTAATGTGTTGCTTGAAATAATACTTCTGCATACAGTAGCCTGCTATGTGACACTGTGAGTGTTGCACGGCCAGATACGGCTCAGCTGACTCAGATAAGGAAATATATGATACATTATGATGTGATATGACGCGGACTGAACTTAATGTTACTCTGATCCGGTTACTTATGTTGTGGCAGATATTTAAGTAAGCTTTCTTAACGCTAATGTTAGTCAGATTGCTCTGAAGATTGGAGGTGATCCTATTAATGTTCACGTTCACACAGTCGGTGATTTTTGCCGGCCGTCTTTCCTGCAACGGCAGCTTTTCTGTATTTCCTTTCTCCTGTAATATGACTTGATCGCTTTAAACTCCGCACACTGAGCTCTGATTGGTCAGCAGGCAGTGCTTTCACTGAGTTGAGCTCTTAGCCTGCAACCTAACCTGCAGGTTAGCCGCACAGCATAAGTTACCATGGAGATCTAGCCTGCTAAAAAGAGAACCAGCTTCGTCGGACCGGAAACCCCGAGTTTTCCCTGAAGTTAGCCGGCTAAGCGAAAATCCTGCTTCGTAGTATACCCCCCAGCTCTACATATAATCTCCTTGAACCCCTAAGCTCCGCCTACTTTCCCCCCAAATTTAGCATAATTTCAAAAACAGTTAAATATTTACTAAAATAAAAAAATAAAAAATGTCAACACCAAACTCAGTATACAGTATCGCTGGAGGGTCAGACACATCATCATAGGAAATGAGCATATTCAGTCGATAAATGTGGCCGTCATTACTCTAAACGTGTTCGCAAAAAGGCGGGGCTTAGATAGAAATGCTCATAACTCATCAACAATGTACCAAAAAAAAACACATTTTGGTGGTAAGGTTCAGTTTGTATTGGGAAATAGGCACAACAAGTAATTTTCATTTTGGACTATAGGGGGGCCAAAAACATGACAAATGTATAACTCATGAACTGATTTTTATTTTTTTAGACATAATCTGGGGATGAGTATGAATTTATATTTAAAGTGTCACAACGAAGGACAAATGTGGGCGTGGCCTGTACTTTTTTTTT
>NW_011365509.1:17328-17628 GCF_000735185.1 Notothenia coriiceps | reverse complement strand
GGCTAAAACATCCAATTACCGAGCTTAAACCATAGCTGAGGATCTTGGGTAATCAGTTCAGTGACTGTGTATCGCAATGATGCTCGAAATGTCCCTTATAGGCCTATGTCTGTTTCTGGTTATTTTATTTTGAAATTCAGTTCCTGACGGATGGCAAAAAAGCCAGAGATTATAGAATCAAACAAATAAATAAAAACAAGGATAATTGTGTGTTATTGGTGAGTAAATAACAGTGTGTTATTTAGAAAAGAATAACAAATTAGAAGGAAAAAAAGATTACAAAAATATAGATGTCAGTAT
>NW_011365509.1:12182-12697 GCF_000735185.1 Notothenia coriiceps | reverse complement strand
TTTTGGCCAGCGCCATATAGACTGAGAGTTACGTCATCTCCGTTCACTCCAATGGACCACTTTTTTACAGCAATGGCGGATCGTGGAGCCTCTCAATCGTTCCCCGGAAGTTAGCGCCAAGGCTAGCAGAGCTGTAGAGTTGCAGCATAATAGACCGTTCGTGACGGACTTTTAAAGGTAAGAAGAAGTTTAAAGATTTATATTGCGGATATTATCAGTACATCTGATTCAAATTAACATGTGTATTAAAGGATGTCAGTGGATTATCCCTAAATTAGTAGATTTAGGGAACGTTTACAGATAACAGATAAAGCTAGGATAACGGATCAAGTTAGCAACACACGTTGAACAGCCTTTTAATTGTAAATTCCGTTCTCTTAATGTCATTTCGTCCAACGTTGTTGAATTAGAGAAGAGGGGCTTCTAAACGGGATTGTATGCGGGGGTGGAGGGAGTTAAATATTAGATNATTGAGCTAAATTAAGGCCAAGGATACAACATACAACAATTGATTG
>NW_011365509.1:0-12022 GCF_000735185.1 Notothenia coriiceps | reverse complement strand
CACTTGACAATCACCTTTCCCTGAATTGTACTCAGGTGTAACTAAAGTCTGCTTTAAGGGTTGTTTATATTTCACATCATTAATCAGAATCTGTAACCAAAATAAATGTAGTGGAGTAAAAATACCAGGTTAACCTCTGAATTGTAGTGGAGTAGAATTACAAAGTAACAATGAGCTGTCATGTGGGTATATATTAATGCTGCCGATTATGGACACAAGCAATTTTCACCCATTTATTAATTATATGTTTTAAATTATAAACACCAATGTGTTTAATACTGGCAACTTCTAATTGTGGGAAAAACAAAAACGTTCCCAGTAGAGACGTCCCATAGAACATTCGCGAAACGCAATAGCCAGCATGTGTAGTTCTGGTAAGGCTGGTCCCGTTCGAGTCCAGTTTTGAATAGTCTGCCGTGGTTTCGTTCCATTTCAAAGAGCAGTTTGACGCTCTGCGTAATCTTGGCGCACTGGCACTCCAACATCCAATCCCAGAGCTTGAAGATTAATCACGGGGTTTGTCAATGGGACTGTAGTCCCAAACGATAGCTGAGGATTATGGGTAGTGTAGTGTCTTCAGCCATCCTAAACTCCTAAATGTTTTTCGGATTTCATATCGCATTAACACCATATCCCAACGTGCATTGCGGCTAAAACATCCAAATACTGAGCTTAAACCATAGCTGAGGATCTTGGGTTATCAGTTCAGTGGGTGTGTACCGCAATGATGCTCGAAATGTCCCATATAGGCCTACGTCTGTTTCCGGTTATTTTACTTTGAAATTCACTTCCTGACGGATGGCAAAAAAGCCAGAGATTATAGAATCAAACAAATAAATAAAAACAAGGATAATTGTGTGTTATTGGTGAGTAAATAACAGTGTGTTATTTAGAAAAGAATAACAAATTAGAAGGAAAAAAAGATTACAAAAATATAGATGTCAGTATTCTGAGGCTCTGAGCCCAATTTATTTTCCTCACGGACGGCAAAAAAAGTCAGACATTATACGATTTAAAATAAAAACAATAATCGTGGCTTAATATTGAGTAAGAACATGTTTTTATGAACCCCACAGCTTCCGGTCTTCCAAGACCCGACCGGACAAAAAGACGTGGTGCAGGCACAAAACATACTACCAATAGAAATACATTGCTTTTAAAATCGTTCTGTGTGACACGAAGAAAAGGGGAACATTGTGTTGGTGAACACAAATCAATAGATTACATTTTGTGACTATAACACGAAATGCCGTGAGACTGGGTTGGGACTGCTACAGAATATCTCCTAGCTTTAAGCTCATTTACTGTCATGTTATCATTGTTTTGTTGCACCTGGAGTTTGCAAGTGTTTATAATGAGCTCTAAAGTCTTCACAAGATGTAAATATAATACAGGCAAGCAGGAATGTGTGTACTTGGTGGTAGCAACAGTTAGTGTTGTTTTCACAATTCATCATTTTAATCTTGTAGTTCAGTCCTTGGCTGCAAGAAATAAACAGGAAATACTGCTGTTTCCATTAGCCTCCGACTACCTCCTGACAACATAGAACTTGTCGGGAATATTTTTTAACTTGTGGAACATTGACTCTCAAAAAAAGTGCCTGTCATGTTCTCTTGAACTATTGTTCACAGTTTCATATCCTCTCATTGAACCTGTTCTACTTCCTCTTTCGTAGGAACAAATTCCCGCAGTACCAAACAAACATTTTAGTTTAAATTGGGAGCTCATTAGAGTGTCGTACATCGGCCGACAGCACAGCGAGGCAAAACATTATGAATTTATTTCTCTATTCCTCTTTATATTTGGACATTAGAAGCAGAGTGCCATTAGCACTGGAGAAGATGAACATTGCATTTGAGATCAGCACAGGGGTGAGAATGGTGTTGAATTAAACAGACATGTTAAACAAGCTGTTAACAATCCTCACTCTCCTCCCTTTTTTAAGTAACTGAGACAAAAACCAGCCGTGGCCTGAACGGGAAGCGAGATCCCATGAGAACGCTTCGCGAAAAAGGGCCGCTGCAGAGAGGTGGTGACAGTTCATACGGCGTGACAGGAGAGGAGTTCACCCGAGACAAAAAGCAGAAGCCCTTTGTCTCACAGCTGGGGAAAGTGTGGCTCAAAGCTGTTTAAATGTTATGGCGGGTTAGGAATGCTTCTTATGGGCCCGGGGTCCAAAGTGCACATTACATGTTAATGACTTGGAACACAGACAGCAGAGCAGAGCCTCAAACTGCCAATTAAGCATATGCTGCAGACGCCACTGGTGTTCAGACACAAGCATCTGATAGCGCTCAAGCTTGGCCTACGGATCCAAGTCTTTCCTTGGGACGTGGAGGCACTCCAATGGTGAGTCATTAGCCACAGACATCCCTGAAAACCACGAGGAACATAAGCCAGCCGCTGATTGGATATCACTCATCCAGCCCTGTCAACGCTTTACTCTTTCTGTCACGCTCAAAGTTTTCTTTCTGTTTCTCAGTCATCTGTTTAGTCTGACACTCGGTTGATGATGTTGTCCGTCTGCGAACAAGTAAACAAACCGTACTCGACACACTTTAGCACTCCAATTATTCTGTAAAAGTGCCAAGCCGCTGAGGAATGGATTGTTATTAAAGTGACATTAGGTTGGATGATTTGCTATTACTGAAGTAGAAGGGTTTCCACAGTTATTAAAATGGCTCACTTTTTAATAGCACTGTATTGACATACAGTGCCAATAGAGTGTTGCATGGATGACATATTTTTGTAGGCCAACCCAGAAGTTAGCATTGGTGTGATTCCATTGACAAAGGACCAATGGGTGTTTACAGTTTGATTTTGGAATAGTCTAGAAAAAAGGCTCTTTGACAAACAAAATTAATGCTCTTGCACATTTTCTTAAGCAGCAATCTTAAACGACACTTGAAACAGTATTACCATCGGTAGAGGAAAAAAAGAAAGATGGTTCTACTTTTTAGCAGTAGAACCAAAATGTGAACAATTTCCAAATCTTGCAATAACAATAGAACATATTTCAAGCATCTAATGAAAAACCTAAAAATAATCCATGAATTTTTAAGACATGCACACCTGAATCAACAATTGCTGAATTATTACAGGGTTTTTTTAGAGTGGGATTTTGTCGTTTTCTTGTAGAACAATTGAAAATCTCTTAAACTTGTGATAACAGCAGAACTTCATTTAGGCATATAAACGAAAAAACAATTTACTTCGAGACTAGAAAAACGTCATTAGAAAATGCTGACTCATTTCCAGGTTTTATAGGGCAACTACAGCACTTTCATACAGGGGTTTTCAGGGGGAGGCCATCCTTGACTGCCTCTTGCTCTTCCTCTTTTTCTTAAATATTGACTTGCAGTGAGTGTCCTTAAGCTTTTTATGATGAATGCAGAAAACTCAAAGTAAAAAGAAATCTCTAAATATTGACCTAAATTAAGGCCAAGGATAAAACATAAAACAATTGATTGCATAACTCACCCACTTCTGGTCAATATTTAGCAGAGGCCCCTTTTTGGCAGCATTTCGCAACTTGTGCTGTGTGTGTGTGTGTGTGTGTGTGTGTGTGTGTGTGTGTGTGTGTGCACTCTGTGTCTCCATTTCTGCAGGTTTTCCCCATTTTCTTTGCCAAGCTGTTTGAGCTCTGTGAAGTTGCACGATGCAAGTGAACAGTGTTCATGTCCAGCCACACATTCTGGGTTTGATTGAGGTATGGGCTTGGCCACAGAAAGCCTTTCTGTGTGGCTCTGCCTTTTTGTTTATCCTCTCAGAAGTTCTCTTACACACTCGCTGCCATTATTTCTCTGTAGCTTTGCTCGATTCAATTGATCTTTTTTCTTTTCACAAGCCATCCACGGCTTAGCACAGGGAAGTATCCCCACAGCATAAAACTGCTTCTACCACAGTGGAGCTGGTGTTTTTTTTTTTACAGTTCAAAGATGCTGTTTCTGCGAGATCATTAAGCTCAGAAGGGAAATCACAACATAATGAAGTATTTATTTGCACCTGAGAGAAAGTGTTGCTCAACATAACACATATAGAATTATAAGATAAAGCTTATATGTCTTTATTTATACATTAAATGGAAATTAAAACGTTCATAAGAAAGGTATGAGACAAATCAAAGAAGAAGATGGAGGTGAAGATGGTGTGAATATGGATCTGCGTAACAGTAATACAAGTGATGTTCATTAACAGTATTAATCTTTATATATACTGTAAGGTTGTATTAAACGCTTCTTTAACCTTGTTAATCCCATCTGTACTGTGTTTATGCATCCTTTTCGCATCAGTTTTTATGCAAATCATCCTCTTTAAACATGAATCCTATTCGTCCCGCCCTCCCGTCTACTTGATGTGTTTCGGGCATTTTCTGGGATCAATCCTATTGCTCATTTATATTAATGACCTGGTTGAATTAGTTTTTTCCAATTATCCCAGTTTATTTTTAAATCCTACATATTTCTGTGTACTAACGGCCAACGTTATCTCTGATTAAGTCAGAACGTAATGTAATGTAATGTTACATAGTGTCACAGAGCGTAATTTAACTTGATTCAAGTAACGTTCACATATTTACATGAGAAAAACAAAACATTTCTAAATATAAATGCTGAAATCTAACCAGGTCTCATGGGTCCTAATGTACAAAACTCTAAAAGAAGAGTCATATTCAGTTTGTTAGCGATAGATTATCAAAATGTAAGTGTTTATTAAAACTGTAATATACAGTGGCTCAATGTAGCCCTTACCAAAATAATAATTTGTCTAGCTATTTATTCATCTTACCAAAAAGGTTTTGCAGATTGACCACAACATAAAACCAAACCTATCTTCAAGCAACTCAATACTCAAAGATAACATTAGAACATACAGTAGATGTACTGTACATTAACCTTGTTTTTTTCATTTATAACATTTTGCTTCAGCCTGTTTCCCTTCCCCTGCCTTGTAGAGTATTTTCCAGCCAAACTGGTATTTACATAACCATAATACAGGACATGTTTTTGCCTAAAGTGAGATCCATAAGCCACCAGAGGTTTTATAGCTCACCTGCACAACTTGCTTCTTTCCTTTGTTGTTGTATTTCTACAGCTTTAATGTACAAAATATGTAACCTTAGTAAATCTGACCCTCAGTACGTATGCAGCTCCGTCAGGGCTGCCAGACCTTCTGGTGGCCTCCCCTCCTGATGCCCTTCTCCAGCAGACACTTCATTAGTGAGGATGGCCTCCTCCAGGCAGATCTACAGCTGTGCTATAATATTCCATTTCTGATTCCCGATTTCTGTGCTGGGAGGGACGTCCATCTCTTTTTTCTTGCATTCATACATGGTTGGTTCTTTTCAATAACCTTGCTCTGGATTCACTTTTAGTACTCGTCATTGATGTTGGAGTTACTACTATCAAAGTATTGATAGATGTATTTGTGAATATATGTGTATGTATATAGGGTGTGCCCAACTAATAATTTACATTGTCAAATTTGATTGGCCAATCTTGCTTATCATTGAGTGATTGTGGAATAATTGTTGTTGTTGTTTTTGTGCTCGTTGATTGGTGCTGGTTGTTGTGTGTAGCAGCGCCGTATAGACTGAGAGTTACGTCATCTCCGTTCACTCTAATGGACCACTTTTTTACAGCAATGGCGGATCGTGGAGCCTCTCAATCGTTCCCCGGAAGTTAGCGCCAAGGCTAGCAGAGCTGTAGAGTTGCAGCATAATAGACCGTTCGTGACGGACTTTTAAAGGTAAGAAGAAGTTTAAAGATTTATATTGCGGATATTATCAGTACATCTGATTCAAATTAACATGTATATTCAAGGATGTCAGTGGATTATCCCTAAATTAGTAGATTTAGGGAACGTTTACAGATAACAGATAAAGCTAGGATAACGGATCAAGTTAGCAACACACGTTGAACAGCCTTTTAATTGTAAATTCCGTTCTCTTAATGTCATTTCGTCCAACGTTGTTGAATTAGAGAAGAGGGGCTTCTAAACTAGGGTGAACCAGCACGTCGCCGTTTTCGGGGACAGTTCCCCGTTTGGTATTGGCCTGTCCCCGTTTGAAACTGTCCCCGGAAATGTCCCCGTTTTTTTATATACGTTGAAAAACACATAGCAAGGTGAAAATAAAACGTTTCATGTCAGGAAAACACTGGGTAAACACTACAGACTGTGATCAAGCCAGCCCCCACTTCGGAAAACACAGTCAACCAGACCCCAGGTTGTATTGGCGGTGCGCGAATATCCTATGCTTTACGGTAGAGGCCTGTAAAAACTGCCTTTCAATAAAAGCGTTTACTCGGTTCATAACAAATATACCTAAAAAACACACCAAACAATATTCATTATATACTGGAGGTTAAATTTAAGAAATATGTCCCTATATAAGGGTTGGTGATCAATAATAATTTAAAACAAACTACGATAAACTACCACGATTATAACCTGAGTGAATGTTGAAATGTATATAAGTTATGAAGACTATCTAACATTTCCACTGGGTGACCTATTTCAATTGAATGTTGACACCATCTCACAACACTCACTAAAATAACATTACTTTCTGAAGCACAATTTAAAATGTAATGGCTGTTTAAAATCTCAAAGTAGGTCTATTGTCATCCTTATATTTTGATTAGTGATTTAATGGAAACTGGTCCATAATCAAAGAGTTCATTCGAAGTCAATCAAAGACTTATTCACCTCAGGGTGATAGCAGGGCACCCATCTAATTCTGATTTAGAGTTTCAAAGTAATATATTTTGAAGTCTCATCGAATTAGATGGGGATCGCCTTCCTGTTATTATACCCTGGGTGAAATAACTACTTTGATTGACTTCGAATGACTGCTTATATTATCACAGTTTCCAGTGAATGATACGCAGATAAGATGGCCCATATAGTCACTACAGTAGAGAATTACAGATACAATCTGATGTAGAGTGTGCTTCAATAAAGTAAAGAGCATTTGTAGATCTGATGTTGCGAGCATTCATGTCAAGCCTCTATTGTATAGATCACAGAATAAAACAAAACTATCTTCAGTATCAACAGACTTATTTCACTCAGGTGATAGCTGTACACTGTCGCTAGTCACTCAGAGACGTATTTTGTATCAAATTGTGTATCAGTTTCACATATAAAAGACTATGTCTATTTAAGCTCTCCAGTATATCGAGGTATGTTCTGTGTGTTTTCTACGGTATAAAATGTTGTATACTGACCGAGTAGACGCCTTTTTGAAGCAGTTTTTACAGGTGTAGTAAAGCATAGGTTAATGAATCGCGCACCGCAATACAACTGTGGTCGGCTTTACTGTGTTTTCGAAGTCGGGGCTGGCTTGATCTACAGCTGGATGTTTGTATGCCAGTGTAGGGGAGTTCCCTGACATGAAACGTTTTATTCACCTGTGCGGTAGTGTGTTTTTTACGTATATCAAGAAACGGGCATTTCCGGGGACAGTTGTCAACCGGTGACAGGCCAATACAGAACGGGGACTGTCTGTATAACGTGGACAGCCGGTCAGCTGAGTTTGGAATTCACTGATTCCAAGGGAGCGTTGACTAAAGTGATATTAAGGTGAAAACAGAAGATAAGATTAATAAGGCTGTCTTATATAACGTGAGCATACTAACATGTATTTCGTTATCCATGCTGTATCTGTTATCGTAAACGTGTTAGTAAGAGTACTGAATGTGGCAGGTGGACTGACATGATCGTATATACATGTTGGAGGAGGCAGATGTACTGGCATTACTGCATCCGCAAGATAAGAATATCTAAAGTTGTTCTTACCAGACGTCACGAAGGTCGATTATCAGCTGTCATTTATCTCATATGTTATGCTAGACTTGCGGAAATGCCGGGGAACGATTGAGAGCCTAGAACCAAGACAAGTGTAACAAAAGTGTCCAGTAGAGAGACACGCGATGAGCGTTACTCCCAGTCCCTCACTACTCGCATTTTGCCACACACAACATCCAAGTACCCATGACGGAGCACACATTACTTCTCAATGTTGTTCGCGGATCATCATGATAAGCTAGGTGCTGGCCAGCAATTTGAGGGCAATGAAGTTATAGTTGGTGGAACAGCCATTGATGTAGGCAGTACACATATACTCACAACTTAACATCTATTGCAATACTTCGATAGTAGTAACTTCATCATCCATGACGGGGAATCAGTGCAATTCAGTAGCAGAGTTATTGATAGAACCAACCATGGTATGCACCGGGTGCAAGAAATTTAAGCTTAGATGGTCGTCATTGCCCAGTTATCACAGAGGGAGTCTGGCTAATGCACGTTAAGTTGGTCTATTATAGACACAGTTCTGTATATCTGCCTGGAGGACCCTAATCCTCATAATGTAGTGTCTGCGGAGAACTGCATTAGGGGGGAGCCATCCTGATTGTCTAGTGCAGACCTGGCTGAGCTGCATTACGCTACTGGGGTCTAGATTTATCTTTAAGGTTACTATAGTGTTTTGTACCTTACTGCTGTTAGAATACGTCATGCTAAGGACAGAAGCAAGTGGCTGGTGAGCTCGTAACTGCTGGCTGGCTTATGGTTCACTCGTTAGCTAACTGTCTGCTGGTTTACCTCGTATGTACTGACTAGGCATTTGGCTGGAAAATACTCTACGTATCGGCGGAATGGAAACAGGCTGAATCAAAATCGTATGCATGACAGCTGCCAGGTTAACTCGTATGCTGACAGCTGCAGAGCTGGTGGGTGGCTGTCCACCCTCCCGTGTTCTCCTCACCTAGGCCATGTCCTCTCTTTCGTCACCCTCAACTTTCCTTTCTCTCATCCCTCCATCCCTTCTTCCGCTCATCTTGGAGACCTCAATGTACGCCAGTACGCACAGACATGGGCACTCGTAGAGTTTTCGAACATTTAAAATATTATCAGCCACGCTAAAATAAGAAATATGCAACTTTTGTTACTAAGCAGTTCATACTTATTATACCTGTGTCACCTTTCAGCACCTATACGCTGTGATCAATGACTAATGGGCCTTTGTAGCATACAGGTCCGCCGGGGTGAATCGAGCTGCAGGGGCCCTTCTCCTCTTCTGACCACAGGGCGATGCACGAAGATGGTGGCGTATAGCCTGCTGCTTCTCAGCCTAGTCTCTGCCTTCTTTTGTCTTGACAAAGCTGGTCTGCACTCAACATGTGCCTGCGGACAGTGACTTGAGGCTTTTTCAGCCACACAGATACGACTCCAGTTTTGTGCTGTCCACATACATATTGACATCGTGGTGAATACACAGTATCTAGGAAACACTTTATAGTTAACGCGAACTGTTATACTCATTAGGCACCTACTGTATATAAAATAATGACCAATGAATGGAGACAAGCTTTATAGACAATTCATATCACATCGTTACGATGCCATTTTGATCATTACTTTGTTAAACTCACAAATCATAAAGTCTCGCATAAGCTCAGTTGGAAAAAAAAGACGCACAGCCTTATCATCCCAAGGCAATCTCCAGCAATCCAATAGGTGTGGCTATATACGGTGTGGCATAACGCGCTTTCTCCCTGTCTGTTACTCCCTCCTTTCAGCCACAAGAACCCAGAGGGGGCATTCAAGTGGAGCCTGAATACCTGCAAATTGAGACCCTCACCCCTGCACCCTGGAGTCTCAATGCCTGTGTTTTTCAAGCCCCTTTCGATTCCCCCCTGTTTTTTTGTATTAATACAAATACATTAAGCTTTCCAATGGTGTGGTTTCCGCTTTTGTGAAAAAGTGGCAAATGCAGTGTTTGTATATACATAACCTCACATATTTTTTTGCTGTTAGTTCGTGAAATTGCTCCTGCTGACTGAGCCAGCGCCATTTTTTACCTTCCCCGCTGCTGTGTCAGTGGGGAAGACCGTACATCTCGTCTTCTTTCTCGAAACACAGCAGGGGGAATAAAATGAAAAATACAAAAAAGCACACAGCAACATAAAGAGTAGGCAGGAAGGGCAGCAACAGCACACCAGAAAAAAAAAAAAAAAAAAGGAGGAAAAGGACAGACAACAACAAACTGAAAACGCAATGATACGTGCTATTGCAAATGTTAATTGAACTTCCATGTTACTTGCAATTGCGATGTTCCAAAAACAAACACCCGGACACATTCTAACACATCATCCATCATCGCATGCCTTGGCTGCTGCTCGCTGGCTAGTCTCTTGATAGTCACCCCTGCCCAGTCTCCTGTCTTCTTTCTGAAAGGCCATAAGATGACATTGGTCATCTTAGAGTAACTTGTGTCCCTCAATTACCATGGGCACTTACCCTGAAAGCTAACCATGATTTAAAGAAAATAAGTAAACAACATTAATGCTAATCTGAATTCTTGACAGAATTCCTTTAGATCGCCTCCTTCATAAATATATCAATAGCACCGATGTAGAAGCCGCGGGATGCTCCTGACCACCCATACCAAGTTTAAGCAACGCATAATACTTGTTTTTAAAAGAATTCAAGAGCTATAAGCAGCAGAACAGCGCTAAGAGCGCTCCTTTAACGCAGGGCAGCTGTTAGCCCTAACATCGTAAACTCAGTTGTTCACACCCTCAATCTGAGATATTCAGTCACTTATATGTACGCAAATTCTCTATTCTTATATTTTAAAACATATGGTGTAAATAGCATATTAGCAGCATAATCGATTTGTTGTTAAATACTTGACAATCAACCTTTCTCCAGCTAATAAAGTTGTTAGGCGCAACCCACACACACATCGTAGTTCTATCTCCTGTCTACCTCAATTGGCATTCACATTGCCCCGCCATGACTTCTCGGGCGAAGCATCCTCGTCTGCATACGAAGCCCCCGCCGCCCTCCCCCCCCCCCCCCCACGTGACGATAACGCGGTTTTTGGACTGTCGCGCTTGTCGTAACTCTTCTATTCTACTCATGCGGGCGAGCTGGTGTGTAGGTGCCAGTCCTGCAAGCCAAAGTGGCAATCTTGATCAAGAAAGACAGTCAGATATAAACGATAGCACCTTTTGTTAACCGCATGCTTTTCGTCGGGCTTGTAAATTAGAATGTTGGCCCTTCTTGTTAGTATGTCTAGCGCAAGGTCGAAATAAAGGGACACGACAAAGAAACTGTATAGTAATGTTGTAATTAATTAATGTACATATTGATGTTTTCAACAGAGCCCTTATGTTCGTTTTTTTTGTGTATTTATTATAATTACTAACATATACCATTATTCCCTTGTGTGCTAGGGCAAGGTCATTAACATACAGGAATCAAGGCAAGCGATGTCCTATACATTCAAGCAATGACGGCTAGCCATACAGAGACGGTAATAATGTACCATTAAAATACATTGAATAAACTTTTTTAAATAAAGGCCTACATCTCATAATAGAATTGACAATGGAGTTTGGTTTAACATAAATAAAAGTATTCGGAATCATCTCATCGTAGCTTTTATCCCGATCTAAATACAATCTTAATAATATCCTAAATCCCTCGGACAGTGCAAATTCAAGTACTAACCATTCTTGCTGTCGCACCATCAAATATCTTTTTCTGTCTTGGGTTTTGATGATCAATGAGAGGCGGCTGTCTATCCACATCGCGTCCTCCATAATAGCACCAGGTGTATTAATTGGGTTGAAGATCTGGTGAGCTGGGGCGGAACAAAGCCGTAGCGCTCACACAGAAAAAAACATATAAACTATAAACTCAAAGTCATCCCATCAAGTAGAGCCTTTGAGAAAGTGCACTGCATAGAAGCCCGTCTGGCATTTTTTAAAGGTCACCTTTTAGTGCAAAATCCACTTTTTCATGTCTTTATGAGGCATAAACATGTATCCCTCTGTGGTAAAGAGATTCTGAAAGCTTCAGGGAAAAATATTGCTCACCTTTAGTGCCCGCTGAACCATTTATAATAGGAAAAAAAAACCTGTCTGAAAATGGCTGATCGAGGATTTTGGCCACTTTATGATGTCTGAGACCGACTTTGTCTGGCTGTGTGTAAGGTACATTCGTTAAC
>NW_011365508.1:58934-69066 GCF_000735185.1 Notothenia coriiceps | reverse complement strand
AGTGGGCCCTCACGGGGGGGGGCTGGGGCAGGAGCTCCAATTACACGCCACAGTAGGACAGAACCGTCGAGTACACATAACTAGTACCCCAGAGATGGCCCTCAGTTTCGGAGAAAGACCAAGTTGAGTTTACGAACACCTGCACACGACGCCCAGCTGTAGAAGTATTCTAGTAACCTCAACAGTGGATTTATGCTCAGTAGAAATGGCCATGACATGGGACCTTTAAGCCAGACCCCAGGGAGCAAGTCCAGTTCAGATTACTGCTGGTAAGGTTGGTATTTTCCCAATAAAGTTGTACGAATGATAGTGGGAAAACGCGATGGCAGCAAAAAGAGGGATATGTGTCTGAATTGGGAAGGGACGCAACATTTGGCCAACTTTTAGATAATGTCCGAGAAGTGCGCCAACACATACCCATTTCAGGGGAATAAGACTTTAGAAAAACATTAAGTAGTTAGAAGGGAAATGCAATTACTGTTTCTTATATATTAAATAGCTGCAGGATGAAGACGTAGAAGAAGAAGGAACAGCAATTAAAATATACGGTATATAAAGCCGCCAATGCTCATATCCATCTATCATATTGAGCCTGGGATTGGCTGTATCACCAGAGGAAATCAAAGGTTTTTAATAGGTTATAATGAAGCGCAGGTATAACGTGGGAAAGAACTCAGACGGCAATCAAGCTCAAGAGCTCTTCAAGTAATAGCTTGCTATTTTGAATTTCCGTTGGTCCTGCGGGGAAAGTTTTGGATGATTCCATAATTCACTTATTAGCTTTTGTTAGCGATCCTCACTCACAGCGCGGAAATTCAAAATGTCAAGGTGTCTTTTCAGGCAGCGACCAGACGAGGCATTTCCGTACGTGCACAGAATCCAGAAGCAACTATAATCCAGAGCTCATTTCCACGGCTTTCAAACACTCTCCAGGGTGCTTACAGGCTGTAAGGGGTGGGTGTGTGTGTGTGTGTGCGTGTGCGTGTGCGTGTGCGTGTGTGTGTGTGTGTGAGTGTGAGTGTGTGGATGGAGGATGATCAGTGCAGTGTTGCTCTCAAATCAGCAGCTATCGATTAATCTGACAGAGCAGTAAGCACAGTCGGCCATTGGTGGGGCAGGGCATGTGTGAATGTGTGTGTGTGTGTGTGTGTGTGTGTGTGTGTGTGTGTGTGTGTGTGTGTGTGTGTGTGTGTGTGTGTGTGTGTGTTTCACAGTAGCTTGAACCTGCAGTGATCCACTAATGGGCCTGTGCTGCCTTGTTCCTCATTGATCATTGGAGGCTTGGCCGGTGGCTTATGAGCCATATCCTGTGGCCATTTAATGCCAGTCCATTAAACCTCCTAACACCCCAAAATGACCGCAAATGGGAACATCTCAATTATCAGCACATCAAGGTACTGAATCCACTTTTATGTTATTTGCTTTTTAATCACTCGCTCCATCACCACCTCCATTACGATGGTCGAAATCCTGCCCATGCAATTATGAAAACAACACAGAGTGGAGGTCAATTTGCTGGCATTATTAATCAGAAAATAGAATTACACCTGACCAGATGTGTTCTGCACCGTTTTGCGTTGAGTGTGTGTCAGTAGCAAAGCAGTGAGCTGTGTGTAGCTGAGGAACAAAGCCTCTTGCTGACTGATTTAATACACCCAGGGTCATGAGCGTATCAACAAGCATTATAACTGCTCTGTATTTGTGATCACAGGTGAGAGCTTGATCTACCGTCCTAACTGAAGTTACACTCTAAAAATGTCACCGCCTGGCGCATATCCTTCATATAAGAGAGTGAAATGGAGCGAATACAAACGTTGCTTATGCTTCTCATCCTTGAAAGATAAAATACTGTCCTCACAAGTAAAATCACAGCATTAGTGTTTTGTTCAGTTGGCTAAGATAATTTATATTTACCTCAAAAGGACATCAAGTGGCAACATGAGTAATGAGTGCATCTCAGAGTCTGAGCACCGTGACACTTACAAGCAGCATTCATGTGTTCAGACTCTTTTAATGGATGCATTGTTGAATACTAGGGAGTTGGGACATGGAAAGCAAAAGGAGCACATCATCGGCGAGTTCAACTTCATTTCCAAATCAAAATATGACTCTAGCCTTAGGCAGAATGTATACTTGTTCATATTTTAACCATAACAATCCTTATTTCTTCACTCACAGAACAACAAAGGCATTGTTGAAGAAAGCCTGAACCAGAAACGTAACTAAAAGTAAAATAAAAAATGCATTTGAAGCCAGAGTTTCACGATCTGTCTGTGTTGTGTTTTGTCTTGTCTTGTCTTTGGTTTCCTGTTTTATTGAAAAGTGTTCACCCCCCTGTCTTGCCTGTTGCTTTCCGTCTGTTTTCCCTCCTACCTGATTACCCGATTGTGTTCACCTGGTGCCCCTGTGTTTTCTCCTCCCTCCTCACCTGTCTCTTGTTTGTTTGATTAGTCCTGTGTGCATTTAGGTTCTGTGTTTTCTGTTAGTCTTTGTGAGTTCCTTGTTGTTGTTTGACTGTGTTTACGGGGAAGAGAGTTCAGCTCTGGATCAGCAGCCTTGAAATAAAGGTATTTTCTGTTTATCTGCATTTGGGTCCTGCTTGCCTCACTCAACCTTGACACAGAGTTTGGAACGCTTTCAAGTGCTCCGGCCCCGTCTCAACATCATCCTTGCATTACACCTCGTAGGTCTTCACTAACAAGCGTACACACTGTACAATGAGATACAATCTTTTTTAGAATCCATGATTTAAATGTAAACCAAAAAGGTCTCCCCACTATCAAAAGCACATTGAAGGAACCTGGTCAGAAAGAAAACAATCAGGACTTACATTTAGAGATTTAACATCTTGATTTTGGTTTGTTTTTAGCTAGCTCATGAGCCTAGATGATGTTCTTTGGTCAGTACGATGGATGGTCCTCCACCACTTCAACAACCAGTTTCGACACATGCATCTTTCTGTTGCTCTGTGACATATTGGGTACACGGAGATCAAGATCTAACTTCAATGTGTAATAAAACATAGTCAGATATGATTATACTCTAGCATTGCGACGTTGAAACAATGACGAGTTTCGTTAAACTTGTTTTTGTTTTGCCTCCCCAGATCAGAGCGCAGCTGCATTCCCTTCTGATTGGTGGTTGTCTGCTGAAGCGTTACCATGTGTCCGTGTTGTGATGATACATCAAAGCTGTATGCTGTTCTTTCAAAGCCATGATGCTTGTGCCGAGGGTTTGTTTCCGCTCCTTGATGAGTTGCATTGCACCAACATGTCTCTAAAGTATTAATGCCCATCATTCAATATTTACTCAAACTCAAAGTAGCACATGGCTTATACTCAGCTGGGTCTTATTTGCTATATTTAAAAAACATGCTGTCCAAACCCTGCAGATTTTAAGCCTCAGAGAGCAGTACATGTAAAATGCTTTTGTGATTGTGCTTTCAGAAAACAAAGTGCAGGAAGTGGGCTGTGTCACCCTGCCATCCGCCTCCAGACCACACAGCGTCAGAGGGGAGCAGCTGAAGAATCTGGAGTTCAGCCCAATGTCACACCTGTTGAACACCCTGAGGGAAGAAGGGGACAAGTGATGTGTGTTTCCTCTACCTCCATTAAAACACATTGTGCCTGAGACTACATGTGTGTGCTTCTGATAGTGTGTTAACTATTTTTACCAAATATATTGCATAGTTTATTGTGCTTCAAATCAAAGCAACATCTCCAGAATGTCTTGTTCCTCCAATCATATCAAGACAAGAAATCTGATCTGATCACAGCAACACAATAACATTTTCTTCCTACAATCATAGCCAAGCAATAAGTCTTATTCTTATTTCTTTTTCATCGTGGTCATCTTCCTCTTCTTGTCAATACTCCATTTATAGCAAAGCAACAACTCCAGAACTACTTCCTCTGATCACAGCGAGGCAATAACATCTTCTTCCTTCGATCGTAGCACGCAACAACTCCAGGACTACTTCTTCGTACAATCATAGCCAAACCAATCGTATTATTATTATTCTTTCTTCTTGATCTTGGTCTTTGTCCTCTTCTCATCAATACTCCATTCATAGCAAAGCAACAACTCCAGGACTACTTCCTCTGATCAAAGCAACGATATAACCTTTTCTTCCTTGGATCGTAGAAAAGCAACAACTCCAGGACTACCTCTTCTTTTCCGATCACGGTAACACAACAACTCCAGAACTTCCTACAATCGTAGCAAAGCAAAAACTTTTCTTGTCAATACTCCATTTATAGTCAAGCAAGAACTCGAGAACTCTTTCTACCTCTTAAAGGTAGGGTAGGTAAGAATTTGAAAGTAGGCAGCCAAAATAAATCTGCCTCTTCCTTCAGACTTCCTCACAGAGCCCCTCCTCCAACACACAGGAACACGCACATGACCAATGAGGGCACGAGATAAGTTTGTGCACAGATGGAAGGCTGACAGGCAGGTAGGCCATCCAGTTACTTTAGCCGGGCCGGCTCAGATGATTGGCCGTGCTTTTTACAGCGCCACGGCTTCAACAGATGATATTTTTTTATGTATTTATTGTCAAAACACTTCATATACTCATTGCTATCGGGATGTTAAGAGCATTCCATGGAATATAACAAAAACTTTTTCTGAAATAAATGACCTACCCCACCTTTAACTTAGAGAACAACTCCAGGACTACTTCCTCTGGTCACAGCGAGGCAATAACATCTTCCTCCTTCGATCGTAGCAACGCAACAACTCCAGGACTACTTCTTCGTACAAAAATCAAGAACTCCTCAATGGGCAAACTCTAACAACTTGCTTTTAACATCAATGATATCATTTTTTTTTTTTTTTTTTTTTTTATTCTACTAAAATCATACAAAAACAAAAACGTATAATTCATACACACAAATGAACAAAATTAATAGAAGCGGAAGGGCTGAAGCATAGCTTATAGGGAGTAGTCCTCCCGTGCATCATCATTAGCATCAATATAGTGATGGCATTTATTTCGTCAAACGTATAGAAATTAAGGAGTACAAAGAAACAAAGAAAACTAATGACAACTGGAAAAAATTAAACAAAAGTTAGGGCAAGAAAAAAGTAAATGCATATATAAGTAATACTGGGAATATCCAATACTTGTTAGCTGGAGTAATCTAATTGTTTTTACTTTAGTTTTGAATTGTTGATGACTAGTAATACTTGAAAGGTCTGGGTGTCTGGATTTCAAGTGTATGTTGTTCATAAAAAACTATTTGGATAAACTGTGTGTACTAACTCAGTCCCAGCTCTACATCCACGTCACTAAAATGGCCGTCCCCGATGCTTTCTAGATAAACGTCTCCTCTGAAGATGATGAAGCAGGAACAGACCATTTGGGATGCAACACATCAAACTCCTTCATTGTACTTTTTAGCAATTCGGTTTTTAGATCACAGACACATTTGAGCTTCAGGCAGAAGCGAACGAGCTTCTGTTCACCTCCCGTGACGTCTTCCTTTTCAGGAATTAATGATCCCCGTCTAGTCTGTGTGATTTGAATGTTATTGGAGGCCCGGAGAAAAGAGAGGAGATGTTGCATTGTTGTGATTCAGAGTGTCATCAAGCGCCCGAGGCCAGAAGATCTAACAATTAGACAGCAGCTTCACACGCACACGCACACGCACACACACACACACACACACACACACACACACACACACACACACACACACACACACACACACACACACACACANCTAGGCGAGCTTCACCACTGCGCCCCCCCCAAAAAAAATATCAAAACATCTTAACAGTTACACAGTAAAGTACTGCAGCTTTATTTATTACAAGCAAGAACAAGTTCTTGCTTGTAATAAATAAAGCTGCAGTACTTTACTGTGTAACTGTTAAGATGTTTTGATATTTTTTTTGGGGGGGGCGCAGTGGTGAAGCTCGCCTAGGGCACCAAATGTGCTAGGTCCGCCCCTGCATACAACTATTTTTAAAATCAATAAAATCATTTTCTAAATCCACAAAAGCATTTCAATTAATATCGGGAGTCATATCGTTACTTTGTTGAGAATGTGGCCGTGTGATAAGCGGGATAATGTGCAGCGACTTGGTCATTATGGGGAAAAGGAACACCGACAGGCTGATCAGGAGCCCGACACCAAGCGGAGGGATCTAGATTGGCATGAAGGTGTAAATGCTAAGCAATTCTCTACAATAGTTATAAAAACAACGTCTGCTTTGCCTTCAGCTGTCCTCCTGTTCTAACGGATTGCACTTTCAATATCCCAGAAAGAGAATCTAGAACTCTAAAGGTGCCACTCTCAACACATCGTCATCATAATAAGCTGTAATTAGTATCGTCATGCTCACCAAAATGGCCCCCCATTGTTATGTTTTCCAGCTACTGGAGGAATAGGGCATGGGTGTAGAAACTCAATTACTCACAGTAATCTGGTTTCCTGTGTGAATGTAAACATTGTCTCAAGACTTGGGAATCAGTTTTTGAAGGAGAGCTTTCTGATGGAGTTCATACTGTTTGTTTACTTGGTTTGAAGGAGTCGAAACTAGAGAGCCAGACTTATTTTCTTTCGGTTGTTGTTGTACTTTATGCTAAATCTAAGTCTTAGCAAGCATTTAAAGAAAGTAACTCATCTCCAGTTGCGTTTTTGTTACAGTTCTTTGCTTTTAATTTAAAACTTGTTGGAAGAAATTGCTACCCATCCATGTATCGTAAAAGAGTTCAATGTGCTGGAGAAATGGCACACATGTTGGTCATATATCCACCGTGGTACTTGAGCTTAAAAACACTTCGCAGGTGTGAAAGAATGAAATCATCATATATTATTGTTTATTGGAAATAGGCAACTTTTGCTCATACATTATATTCCCGTTGTGATAGTTAACATTCAGGGATGCACGAAATAAAATGTATACAAAAGATAACAAGAACTGAGAAACAGGCTGCTCCTTGTAATTGCTGATTTAAATCGAAAGACAATCCCAAAAGACACTTTGTTTTTAATTCTTCTAGATTTGTGTATGATAACTGTTTTTCTTACGATCTCTCCACAAACATTTAGCCCCTTTTTGATTGCCCTTTTTTCTGAAATTGTCCCAAGTCCCTCTACTGAAACACTAGAATAATCAACAGTTGTATTTGTTAGATTAGGGGTAGGGCTGCTCGATTATGGCAAAAATCATAATCTCGATTATTTGGGTCACTAATTGTAATTGCGATTATTAAATGCGATTATTCATTGACTTTGAAAACATCCATTTATTGGAGAAACAAAATGTGAACAGTATGTTTTTAACAGTTGATCACCCTGAACTTTAAGTATAATTCAAGTGAAGAAAAAAAAAAAAATAATAATAATAATTGTTTTTTTTCGATTACGTTTTTTTCGTAATCGTTGGAAGCCATAATCGTAATCGCGATTAAAAGAGCAGCCCTAATTAGGGGTACCAGAAGAAAGTACTACTTGATTGTTTTATTGTTACGTTTTGTGGCATTGCTGCGGTTCATTCATCGCCTGTCGTTCTAATCCCTGTTGTTCACAGATCACTGTACCTTATCCATTTGTATCTATTAAGTCATGCCGGTTGTTCGTCTGAATCAAAAGCTGTTATCCGAGGATGAGGTGCAGATTGGACTCTACATGAGGCACCTGGAATCCAAATACAAAGAGATGGAAACCAGGGATTTAGGACCATTCACCGTCCATCAACAGACTCACATGACGCTTAGGTTCTTGTCACGAGGACAAAAGACCCGAACGCAAGCCCGTGTTATCCGGTCCGTTCAATGAGGAGTTTAGGGGATGGTGACAAGTTTCTTAAAGACGGGAGATAATCTGATTAGTAATATGATACAGTGCCTCAGGGAGGGAGGAAGAAGCATTTACGAGGACAGAGAGCGGTGCACATCTTTCCTCACATCTCTGAATATAGGGGGATTTAAGGAGCTGTATTATGAGAATGACAGACATGACTTTTTTTATATATTTTTGTAGTTTCTATTCTGGGCTCGATTGGCATTTCAAATGTCCACAAGCTAGAAAGTATACTCTTATACAATGGGGTAATTGCACAATCATAGACTACACCACCTCTCACCTTTATGCTTATAATAGCAACAATTATAGTTTTCACCGTCTCCACTGAGCACCAAACTAAAAGTAGAAGACTGAAGCTTTGAAGAGCTTTGGGTGGATTGTTCTTACTTTGAGAACTTTGACAGCTGTATCTACTGGCAGCTTTGAGTCTTTCGTATTGAATGTTTATTTGATTAATAAGTCCGTTTTTATCAGCTTTTCTGGGCCACAGCGGGCAACAGCGCTGTAATCCTGCATTTCAATTATCCACAAGCTAGTTAGAGTGCAGTGTAAGATATGAATAGTTAAATTAAAAGCAGCGGCAAAAAGAAAAGTCTTCAGCCTGGATTTAAAAGTAGTAAGAGTTGGAGCGGACATGCAGGTTTCTGGGAGTTTGTTCCACTCTC
Source organism: Notothenia coriiceps (assembly GCF_000735185.1). Taxonomy (NCBI): domain Eukaryota; kingdom Metazoa; phylum Chordata; class Actinopteri; order Perciformes; family Nototheniidae; genus Notothenia; species Notothenia coriiceps. The sequence goes on along the minus strand of NW_011365508.1, from coordinate 60,587 downwards.
TTCTTTCAAAGAGTTTTGAGTGAACTTACTTTGGAGAACTTTGACAGCTGTATCTACAGGCGACTTTGAGCCTTTCATATTGAATGTTTATTTCATTTAGTCCGTTTTTTATCATCTATTCTGGGCCACAGAGGCCACAGCGCTGTAATCCTGCCCACTGGGGACTAATAAGATGCAGCTGAAGCCTACAGCATCTAAATCGTCTTTGTCATGGATGTTATCTGCGCGGCACACAGGGCCTACGTCCAGTTTGTTCTGCTCGTCTGTATCGGAGGGGAACGGGTGGGCGTACGGTTGAAGATATCACATGGGACAATCAAGAAAAATGATCTGTTCTTCTGTCAACATTGGTGGCTGATATCCAGTATAAAGATCTTTTGATACAATTTCCAGCTGTAGTCAATTACCAATTACTGAAGGATCCTCAGTAAATAAAGATAAAAATGTCAGTGTCACCTGCAAATCTATGCAGCTAGTATTCTTTCTAGTATTACGGGTGTCTTTCTCTACTGTAGATATAAACAGATATAGACGTCATTTGGTTTAAAGCAGGAAACAGATAATGACGGCAATAGTTCCCAGTCTGTCTTTTTTCCAGCTAATTTATTATTGTGATGGCTTTTTCTTGCCGAGCAAACAAGGACATTCATTGTTTTGAATGTTGTATTTTAGGCCTTAAACATTATCTCCCCTCTCAAACTCTCTCTGCAAATCAACCTCTTATAGGTATTCAATGCTTGTCCTTAAAGGTCAGGAGCGCTCTGCATGATTTAATTTATCTAGTGGCCACCCGTCATCACCGTGGGCGACACACACACACACACACACACACACACACACACACACACACACACACACACACACACACACACACACACACACACACACACACACACACACACACACACACACACACACACACACGACGTGAGCGATAACAGCTGCAGGTTGGTTCAGCTTAAGGAAAGAGAGACAAGTCCCCAGTTGGCCTGTTAAAGTTGACAGTATAAGTGCTTGATTTTTTTTTTTATAACTTTTCCACGAGTGTTACATTGCCTTAATCTGAATGTGAGTGTGTGGAACATGGTTATTGTTATTGCAAACAAACTTGTTTTTGCATTTAAAGGGACCCTCTAAGGCTTTTTGGGGTGTTCTGTCTATATCCTTAAAGCCCCTGTCACACTGTCCCGAAATTGAAACCCGATGGACACACGATTAAGGAAATGTTCAAATTCGGCTCTGATCGTAACAACATCGGGCCATTCGTGAGGTCATCTTAAGCCATCGTATGACCGCCGGTGGAGTTTCTCAGGCTCCGGCAGCAACTTCGTGAGCGGCAACTTCGTGAGCGGCAACTTCGTAAGGCACTCGTGAGGGCATCTTGTCAAATCATGAGGGCATCTTGATATCATCGGTGCCATCGGGCATTCACCCTCACTCTGATCGGGGCGAATGCCCGATGGCACCGATGATAACAAGATGCTCTCACGATGGCCTTACGAAGGGCAAAATTGACACACAAATTCAACACGAAACTGAACCTTCGCAAGGTCCTTCGGCAATTTTTTGGCATGCCAAAGATTTTGCCACCGCTCACGAAGTTGCTGCCGGAGCCTGAGAAACTCCACCGGCTGTCATACGATGGCTTAAGAT